>NC_090355.1:4453971-4606076 GCF_035084215.1 Heptranchias perlo
TCTTGCAGCATTGGAGTGAATGAAAGCAGTTTAGTCATTCTCTGAGATTGGAGTGTCTGTCCTATTGTGGAACATTCTCTAACTCCATTAAGAATCGCCCTATGCTTTCAATTAGTTAGCGCGTAGACAGTCGTCAGGGGGCTGTTGCTTCTTGATTGAGCCTCTCGTCAGGCTCTCCCAGCTCTGGCATGTTTGATTTGCTCAGAATCTGCCCGGGGAGCTGCCACATTCTGCACGAATGTGTGATATTTGACTCGCTGATCCGTGGCTCTGCACCTATACTCCTTGCGATCACCAGACCATGTCAGAGATGCTGGGACGCTGGAGCAGTGAGTACATGTGGCATGAAACCCAAGGGTTAGTATCGGACAGGGATGGTATGTATTACATATGATCTCCGGCAATGGTGAGTCCAGCTGTTGGAGCCCTCAATGGCTGAGATTGGCTTAAGAAACCAGGAATCAAACTTAGGAATTTCTGGTCTTCCCCACAGTGTATTTGCCTAATGAGCTGATGGAGGCATTGGATTGTATCTCCCCTACCCCACCCCAAGTATTGGGTCTTGTGCTGCGCTCTCCTCTTTCTCCTCCCTCCCCACCCCCCCCCCCCCCTCCCCCACCGGCTTCATGGTTAATCTCTATCTTATTCCCCTCTCTGCCCTCATTTCTGAAGGTGTGGTAACTGACTGAATGTAATGTTAAAGGGACCTCCACTCCTGTAATAGTCCCCATCAAAATTTGGCTTTCCTGCCCAAACTTTAAGCATCTCAGCAGCACTTGTCTCCATTGAATCACGTGGGACTGGAAGATCCGTACAACCAGTTTGTGACTTGATTATTTGCCAATTAAGAGTTTTCCCGCCCGCCGTGCTCTGTTTCTGGATGTGTGCTGTGTGCAGTGCTGCACAGAGTGGTTCATCCGCCCACGTATGGTGTATGACGTGTTGTTTAACGTCACCATACTGATTAGAGTTTGACTGCAGCAGCGTCACGAGTTGCTTGTGCTCGAGTCAGACTTACACGTTGATTACAGAAACGAAAGAGATGCAGTTCAAAGTCCCACTGCACATCACGCGTAGCTCGACCTGCCGGTGCAGCGCTCTCCCAAACAATGGCATGATGCGTAGGCTGTCACATCTACACAAGCTTAAATGCAGATTTGACTGTTAGTTGCTGAGCCACTTGTTGGTACAAGGATTAGACTGTGGAAAACATTGCCTTTTGGTATTGCAGTAAAATTTCTCCCAGCCTTTCTGTGCTCAAGACTAATTCATGAGTAACCTGTCCTTGTTACAGTTGTATTCAGCTGCACCCTGTGACTACCTAATAATATACAAACAAAGATTAGTACACTGTGGATAAACTTGAGGGAGAAGGAAGGAAGGAAGGAAGGAAGGAAGGAAGGAAGGAAGGAAGGAAGGAAGGAAGGAAGGAAGGAAGGAAGGAAGGAGAAAGAAGAAAGAAGTACTTTTCAAGCGTAGTCACTGTCGTAATGTAGGAAACGCGGCAGCCAATTTGCGCACAGCAAGCTCCCACAAACAGCAATGTGATAATGATCAGATAATGTCTTTTAGTGATGTTTGTTGAGGGATAAATATTGACCAAGAACTCCCCTACTGTTCAGAATAGTGTTATGGGATCTTTCGAGTCCACCTGAGGGGGCAGACGGTGAGGTTGGGTGGGAAGAGATATTTAGAGTGGGAGGAGGCTCGTGTGGAGTATAAACACCGGCATTGACCAGTTGGGCCTGATGGCCTGTAATTTGCCATACATGGACTTGTGTGTGGGATGGTTGATCAGAATTTATTCTCCCTGTTTATTTCTCTGTTTAGCAAGCCTTCCCCATCCTGTATACAGACTCCAGTTCCTCACTAATCCAGTGTATTGCTGAGCACGGGAGGGAACAGTGGACTGATCATAAATCTTGCAAAACGGATAGGTTTGTCACTTGGAGATGCAGATGAACAGCTACTTTTCCCACACTCATTACGTTGACTGACGAATACTGGGCCTTTGCTGCTTTGCCCCTGTTGCCTAGCAGTGTTATTTCCCAAATACAATAATCTTGTCTCTATCTTGAATTTGTTTTATTTTAGTTTTCAGATTTACGTTTCAAAAAAATATTTTTGCTTCTCAGGAGGCCACAAGAAATGTTGCAAAATAATCAACTGGGGCTTGAATGCAGACTTTGCTCGTCTGTCTCCCTTTCCAACATGTCGTTCGAAAAGTTGTGGACTCCTGGTGGATGATTTGTTAACTTTTGCCCTTTCTCCCTGCAGTGCCAAACTGGCCTCTCTCTTCGGCATGGATCAGGTAGCCACAGGTCAGGGGAACGAGTCCTTCCAGTACACTGCCCCCAAGCAGCCGAAGAAAGGGACACCACCTCCGGGTAAGAATGTGGGATTGGAGGAGGGGAGCACATCATTCTGGGGCGCATATTCTATGATGGAACCTTAGGGGCCTTGTATATAAAGTGTAAATCAATGTTCCCATTCGTTTACATAATATCTAATGTTGCTGATACCACTAGCAGATCTCGTTCTGATTTAGGATTTATCCACCAAGAGGACATGGCACTAAGAACAGCCCTTTCCAAAACTCAGGCCCACAAACTAGCCACGAATAACAAGTATTAGCACAAATAGAACTTAATTCCTTTGGCTTCTTGGTCCAGATAACTGGGGCTCACAGGCTGCTTGTAGCCATATAGGCTGTAGTTTGGACACTCAAGCTATGCAATAACTTTTACCCTTCAGCAGACGTGTTAACGGTCAGACCCTGTATGTAGACCCATAGATAATGGGGAGGGAGCTTGAGGGGTTGTCGTCAGTGTTGACTCATCATTCTGTTGTCATTTACAGCCACACCTGAAAACTTATTCCTTGGTTAATCCACCCATGAATTGTGACCTTTCTGAAGTTAGAGTCCTAGTGTTTAAGACAAGGTTATGTAATTGCATATTTAGCCAGCAGTTGGAGCCTACTGAAGGAGGTAATGCCATCGGGAAGAGAAGCCATTGCAGGTGATTCTCTGGCTACGACTGGATCGATAACGATGGAACCAGGCGACTGTTGTCCCACCCAGCTGGATGACGGATGAGTCACACTGCTGGGAGTGTACTATAGACCCCCAAACAGTCAGAGGGAGCTAGAAGAACAAATATGTAGGCAAATTTCTGAGAAGTGCAGAAACAATAGGGCAGTAATAGGGGATTTCAACTACCCTAATATTAACTGGGATACAATCAGTGCAAGAGGGTGCATAATTCTTAAATTGCATTCAGGAGAACATTTTTAGCCAGTACATAGCAAGCCCAACAAGAGAGGAGGCAGTCCTGGATATAGTTTTAGGGAATGAAGCTGGACAGGTGGAAGGAGTATCAGTGGGAGAGCATTTTGCTGGTAGTGATCATAACTCGGTTAGATTTAGCATAGTTATGGAAAAGGACAAAAATAGAACAGGAGTAAAAGTACTAAATTGGGAAACGGCCAATTTTATTAAGCTGAGAAGTGATTTAGCAAAAGTGGACTGGAAACAGCTACTTGAAGGTAAATCAGTGTCAGAGCAGTGGGAGGCATTCAAGGAGGAGATAGTGGGGGTTCAGAGTAAACACATTCCCACAAAGAAAAAGGGTGAGATTGCCAAATCTAGAGCCCCTGGATGACGAGCACACAGGGTAAAATAAGGCAAAAAATGGAAGCTTATGTCAGACACCAAAAGCTCAATACTGCAGAAAGCCAGGAGGAGTATAGAAAGTGCAGGGGTGAAATTAAAAAGGAAATTAGGAAAGCAGAGAGGGCATGAAAAAATACTGGCAAGTAAAATTAAGGAAAATCCGAAGATATTTTATAAATACATAAAGAGCAAGAGGATAACTAAGGAAAGAGTAGGGCCTAATAGAGACCAAAAAGGTAACCTATGCGTGGAGTTGTACCGTTGTTTAAAAAGGGAGAAAGAGATAGACCGAGTAATTATAGGTCAGTCAGTCTAACCTCGGTGGTGGACAAATTATTGGAATCGATTCTGAGGGACAGCATAAATCGTCATTTAGAAAGGCACGGATAAATCAAGGACAGTCAGCATGGATTTGTTATGGGAAGGTCGTGTCTGACTAACTTGATTGAATTTTTTGAGGAGGTAACAAGGAGGGGCGATGAGGGTAACGTGTTTGATGTAGTGTCCATGGATTTTAGCAAAGCTTTTGATCCGGTCCCACATGGCAGACTGGTCAAAAAAGTAAAAGCCCATGGGATTCAAGGCAAAGTGTCTGTCTAGTTGGATACAAAATTGGCTCAGTGACAGGAAGCAAAGGGTAATGGTTGACAGGTGTTTTTGCGACTGGAAGGCCGTTTCCACGAGTCCCGCAAGGCTCGGTACTAGGTCCCTTGCTTTTTGTGGTATATATTAATGATTTGGATTTGAATGTGGGGGGCTTGATCAAGAAGTTTGCAGATGATCCAAAAATTGGCCGTGTGGTTGATAGGAGGAAAACTATAGACTGCAGGAAGATATCAATGGACTGGTCAGGTGGACAGAAAAGTGGCAAATGGAATTCAATCCAGAGAAGTGTGAGGTAATGCATTTGGGGAGGGGACAAACAAGGCAAGGGAATACACAATAAATGGAAGGGTACTGAGGTGTAGAGGAACAAAGATACCTTGGAGTGCATGTCCACAGATCCCTGAAGCTAGCAGGACAGGTAGATAAGGTGGTTAAAAAGGCATATGGGATACTTTCCTTTATTAGCCAAGGCATCGAATGTAAGAGCAGGGAGGTTATGCTAGAACTGTATAAAACATTGGTTAGGCCACAGCTTGAGTACTGTATACAGTTCTGGTCACCACATTACAGGAAAGATGCAATTTCAGTAGAGAAGGTACGGAGGAGATTTACGAGGACGTTGCCAGGGCTGGAGAATTTTAGCTATGAGAAAAGATTGGATAGGCTGGAGTTGTTTTCTTTGGCATAGAGGAGGCTGAGGGGAGATTTAATTGAGGTGTATAACATGATGATGGGACTAGATAGAGTGAATAGGCAGGTCCTAGAAAGGAATCATAGAAAGGTTACAGCACGGAAGGAGGCCATTTGGCCCATTGAGTCCGTGCCGGCTCTCTGCAAGAGCAGTCCAGCTAGTCTCACTCCCCCGTAGCCCTGCAAATTTTTTCCCTTCAAGTACTTATCCAGTTCCCTTTTGAAGGCCATGATTGAATCTGCCTCCACCACCCCCTCGGGCAGCGCATTCCAGATCCTAACCACTCGCTGCGTAAAAAAGTTTTTCCCCATGTCGTCTTTGGTTCTTTTGCCAATCACCTTAAATCTATGTCCTCTGGTCCTTGACCCTTCCGCCAATGGGAACAGTTTCTCTCCATCTACTCTGTCTCGACCCTTCATGATTTTGAACACCTCTATCAAATCTCCTCGCAACCTTCTCTGTTCCAAGGAGAACAATCCCAGCTTCTCCTGTCTTTCCACGTAACTAAAGTCCCTCATCCCTGGAATCATTCTAGTGAATCTCTTCTGCGCCCTCTCTAAGGCATAGAGATGTAAGTCCAGAATATTAAAATCCAGCCCAGTTCTTGGGGTTATTAACATCAGCTGCAACAAACTCCAGCTGCCTGAACGAGCAAGGTTCAGTCCTGGGAATCGGACCACTGCCATCAACGGTGAACTCGCTGGTGTGTCTGCAGGTCGGACGAGCGGGTGAACCCCTTCCCGTACACGGAGCAGGTGAACGTCCTCTCCCCGGTGTGGACCCGCTGGTGCGTCAGCAGGTGGGAGGAATTGATGAAGCCCTTCCTGCACTGGGAGCAGGTGAACGGCCTCTCCCAGGTGTGGACCCACTGGTGCGTCAGCAGGTGGGAGGAATTGATGAATCCCTTCCCGCACACTGAGCAGGTGAACGGCTTCTCCCCGGTGTGAAGGCGTCGATGAGTCTCCAGCTGGAGACGCTTATTAAATCCCTTCCCACAGTCCCCGCATTCATACGGTCGCTCCCGGGCGTGGCCGCACTCCTGCCTCACCAGACTGGACGATCCCCGTCCGCACACCGAACACGTTTGCGGTTTGCCCGGGCCGCGATCGGTGTGCACTCCCTATTTCCCTTAGCAAAGGGGTCAGTGACCAGGGGGCATAGATTTAAAGTAATTGGTAGAAAGATTGGAGGGGAGCTGAGGAGAAATTTTTTCACCCAGTGGCTGGTGGGGTCTGGAACTCACTGACTGAAAGGGTGGTAGAGGCAGGAACCCTCAACTCATTTAAAAAGTACTTGGATGAGTACTTGAAGTGCGGTAACCTACAGGGCTACGGACCAAGTGCTGGAAAGTGGGATTAAGCTGGATAGCTCTTTTTTGGCTGGCACGGACATGATGGGCCGAATGGCCTCCTTCTATGCCGTAACTTTCTATAATTCTAAGCGTTGGAGGAGGATGGTGTGGTCAGCCTTGTCAAAGGCTGCAGACAGGTCGAGAAGGATGAGGCAGGATAGTTTACCATGGTCACAGTCATTTGTAACTTTGATAAGGGGTGTTTCAGTGCTGTGGCAGGGGCGGAAACCTGATTGGAGGGATTCAAACATGGAGTTGTGGGAAAGATGGGTACGGATTTGGGAGATGACAACATGTTCAAGGACTTTGGAGAGGAAATGGAGGTTGGAGATGGGGTGGTCGTTTGCAAGGACAGAGGGGTCAAGGCTGGGCTATTTTTTGGAGAGGGGAGTGATGATGGCAGATTTAAAGAGGAGAGGACAGTGCTCGAGGAGAGGGAACCGTTAACAATATCAACTAATGTGGAGGCCAGGAAGGGAAGTTGGATGGTCAGCAGTTTGGTGGGAATAGGGTTGAGGGAGCAGGAGGTGGGTCTCGTGGTCATGAGCTCAGAGAGCATGAGGTGAGATAGGAGAGAAAGATGTGAGTTCAGGACTAGGGTGGGGGTGAACTGTAGGGGAAGTTTGACTTGGCGGGCTGGGGAAGGGAGGAAAGCGGCAGAGGCAACTGAACGGACGGTCTCAATCTTAGTGACCGAGTAATCCATGAGCTCCTCGCACTTGTAGGTGAGGGTGGAGGAGGCAGGGGAGAGAGGGGTTTAAGAAGACGGTTTGTAGTGGAGAATAGCAGCAAGGAATGGAGAGAGATACCAATGTTATACATGCCAAAAAGACTAGGTGATCCATTGAGCCTGCACTTCCACACACCTTTTACCCCTGCCCCCCCACAGTCATGCAATCTCCTGGGCCAATTTGGGGGAAAACTCTGGGAAATTCCATTCTGCGCCCCCCTGCTGTTGGCATTCAAAAAGCTCCAGGAGACCACAGCGACTGACACTGACTGCCCCCAATGACCCACCTATCTTCTATATGCAGGCCACTCGCAGAATAGAATTGCCAACTCTGCTTGGACATTGGTTTCAACACGTGACTCTCTGCCTCCAACCACCACACGCCCAATCTCCTTCCCACTCCAATTGGGAAGCAAATCATTACCCGATTGGGTGATTCTTGACTGTCAGTCAAACAGCCTTTATTTGCCATCCCCCAATATTTTTCTAACTAATAAGTGAAAGTGTTCAAAGAAAATGAAAAAAAAAACACTTTTTTAATGCACCCATGATTTTTCTCCTGGGTTGCTCACAGCAGTGTCCTGGAGATTAATCTTTAATTCCTGGAGACTCCAGGTCAATCCTAATGGGTTGGCAACCCTATCTTAGGAATTCGTCCAGCTCTCTCTTTCAATGCTTGCAGCGAATCCACACTGTGTACGTGCCAGCAATTTATTCCCACGGTCGTGATTCTGCAAAAAGAAGTAACCCCTAATGTCTAACCTACTACTATGGTTTTGTAACTTATACTTATGTCTCTTGGTCCTCCCTTATGTCTCTTGGTCCTCCCTAACACATCCACTTGGGAATGAGTGATCCTTTTCATTGTTTTAAACACCTCAATCAAATTGAAGTCTATGCTTTTACAAAGTTGAAGCCTTTTCCTAAGCCTGCCTTTGTAACTGGGGATCTTAAGCTAGGTATCAATTTAGCAGCCGCCCTCTGAACCTTTTCCAGGGCCTCTATATCCCCCACCAAAACTGGACAAGGTATTTCTGACCAAGGCCTTATACAAAAGGATTGTGTTTCTTCTTTTATGTTTAATTTCCTTGGCAATACATTTTGCTTTCATAATAGCCTCACAGCATTAGTTATTATGGACCTTCAATGGATCATGCACGATAACACCCGGGGCCTTCTGCTCAGCAACCCTGCATAGTGTACACACTCTTGGAATTGTCCTTACCCAAGTGCATCACGCTATATTTGTCATATTAAAATATTGTAAAAGGAATAGTTTCCCTTCACCTTGGTTTTGAATCAGATTCCTCACAGACAAGCAGCTGCTTTGTTCTTTTTATCGATTTTTACTCTCTGCTAGGTTGAAACCTTCATGCCGATAGGTTGACTGCCTTGTGAATGATTTCTGTGTCTTCTCTGTCTGCTGTTTTGGTGGAGGGGAGCTCCTGTTGGGTTGGTCTTGCTTCCAGTTTGTTTCCATGTAATGTTGCAGTGTCTGGAGTTGGAATACTGTAACCGGCAGACAGCGTTTGATGACTGGCGTTATAAATTGCGACCCAAGCCGCCCTATTGCTCCGTCCTCTGTGACGTTGGGTGCTGTAGTCATTCACTGCAGGGTTGCAGTGCCAGTGGCTGTTATGGCGCTTTAAGTGTGGAGAACCTTGTTTAGTTTCAAAACATCTTTTTTTTTCTCTCTGCAGGAGCGGGTTCACAGAAGCCAGCAGTCACTGGTGGTCCTCCGGCAGTTCTGTTTGCGACTGGAGTACTCGCGTACCAATAGTAAGTACTGTTATGGAGGGCAGGGCAGCTGAGGATGGGTAAGGGCCTTCTGAGTGAGGAAGTGGGATGAAGAGACTGGTTAAAGGTCACCTGTGCGTTTGTAGAGAGATGTGGGGATTGGAGCCACTCCCTATGTATAGTCGAGCGGCTCATCCTTGGGTAAAAGTTTACAACTTTTTTCTTAAGTCTAGGTGGGGTATGAATTCTTGATGACAAGGTTGTTGTAGGACAGATAACCTAATCTAACTTTATAGAGCCTTATAGTATAAAGGATGATTTAATAGCTGCTTGGACCAGTTTGAGTGTGAGGACTGGAAGAGAATATTTTATTGTTGAGCAACCCTGAAGTACTTAAATTCATAGTCACTAGATTTATAAAGAGCCAGTTGACACAAGACACTGACTAACAGTTTGCATGTGGGTGTCCTGATCTTGGAATTCTGGATCGGGTACTGATTGTGTTCTTTGTTGTATTGCAGTGTGAATGGTCAGTATGTGAAGCAGGGGAAGCTGGGAGCTGCTGTTCTTGGAAACCATGCTTCTGGAGAGGTGGGTTTGACAAATAAGGGCGAGGGGGTTCTGTGTGATGCGGTCATCCCTTCAGTCGTAAGAATAATCTGAATCTAGTTCTGCGTGCGTTTTGCTTGTCAGCTGATTTTTTTTTTCCCTCTACGACCCCTAAAGTACAAGATTCTCCTGTACGTCAACCAACAGAAACGGGTTGCTGTTGCTCGCATCTATCCGACATTCACTTTTACCGTGAGTAGCGATTTCTTTGGGATTATTTAATATGGATTGTATCTGCTAATGATTTGTTGGTTGGTCGGGATTTGACCATTCTGCCCTCTCTGTGCTTGATGCAGTGTTGCCTCCTTTAAAATCATCTGAAAGAGAATATTTTTGTTTTCTGTTGGTAACATCATTGGGTGCTGGTTGGAAGGAGTTACTGAGCTTGATAGTCCAACTCCCTCACACTAACATCACAAGTAATCTCGGGGCATCTACTTCATCTGTGCGCAAGGTAATGAAGGATCTTGGGGTTAGGGTTATGTCGTCTTCGTTGATGTAAAATGTTTAATCAACAGCATTTTTTTAAAAAAAAACCTTGGACATTGATTCTTTTGACTTAACCTTTTTTTGTTTAAATATTGGTGAGATTCTGGTTAAGTCGCTACATTTATTCATGGCAGTCCTAATGTGTTCAGTTTTCTTTTCCTTTTATGTTGACTGTGGTACTGGGAACCTGCTATTCCTGGTGCAGTGCTTGTCGCATTCTTGCCCTCTGTTGATGTTGGCGATGACCCTGAGCTTCTGTTAACGGCTGGATCTGGACATATTGAGTTGCACGGAAGTGGCATGTTCCCATCCAAGGTCCTGTCTTGTTCTCTCGCCACTGTCCAATGTTAGAACAGTGGATTAGTGTTTGTAACTGCTGGTCCTTGGTACTTTGAACAGAATACTGGTTGTACTAACTCGATGATTTTGGACCTCACTTATTTTAACTTTTTTCCTCTCTTTCCTACTTCAAACCCCCTCCCCCTCTCTGTTCTTTTCTGAACGTGTCAACGTATTTTGCATACTGTTCTGCAGGCGCTGGTTGTTCAGTACCTTGCCCCAGTGGCCAGAGAACATGTCCAAAGGCTATTCAACTATACCATGCATCATAACAGAGTTCCATCCTGTCCAAACACCCACATTTAATAGCAACAGCCACTGGATAACAATCAAGGGGTGGATCTTTGATTTTAACCACCCCTCCCAATTCTTTCTTTCTTCTCCCCTCTTCTTTTCTACGACCCCCCCCCCAACTTCCCGCTCAACTCGGAGATGTTGAGACCAATGATTGCACCTTTATTGGTGCTCTGCTTGAAATCAGCTAACTCAGTACATGTCAGGATGAACCTGTGAACTTAATGGTGTCTGTGTGGCTTAGTTCTACACTAAGAAGTGCATCATCAAATGAGTCACTGGAAGTCACTCTGCTTAACTTAACCCATCTAAATCTTCTTTCCCTTCAGGTTCAGGCCAATAATTACTGTGTGTTTTACGACGACCAGCGGCAGAATTGGTCAGTCATGTTTGATTCTGAGAAGGCCGTGGTGGAATTCAGCAAACAGGTAAAATCAGAGTGCTCGTTGAGGGGTCTGTGGCCATTCCAGGCTGTCATTTTTTAAAAATTCATTCTCTGGATGTGGGTAAATCAAAATTTTCAAGATTGAGATCGATAAATGTGTTAGAAACATGTGTCAAAGGATATAGAGTAAAGGATATAGAGTAAAGGAAAATGGAGTCCTGTGTCGGCCTCAGAAGTGATGGTGGATCGCTTTCTTGAACCCCTGCTGTCCATGTGGACTCGCGCTCTCTGGATTACTCAACGTAGGAACAGGAGTAGGCCATTCAGCCCCTTGAGCCTGTTCCGCCTTTCAATTAGATCATGGCTGATCTGTATCCTAACTCCATTTACCCACCTTGGTTCTGAAACCCTTAATATCCTTGCTTAACAAAAATCTATCAATCTCAGTTTTGTAATTTTCAATTCACCCCCAACCTCAACAGCTTTTTGGGGGAGTGTTCCAGATTTCTACAATCCTTTGTGTGAAGAAGTGCTTTCTCACATCACCCCTGAACGGCCTAGTTTTTACTTATATTAAATTTAGTTAGCTCCTCCCATGATTTATTTTTAGTTTTCCTTGTATCTCTGGTATATTATCCTCATCCTCCACTGTGGAGACCGATATAAAGAAGCTGTTTAGTAAGTATAATTTCCTGATTTCCAATTACAATATCACCTGCGTCTGACATTAAGGGGCCCACATTACCCTTGGCCACCCTCTTTCTCTTAATATATTTGCTGAAACCTTTGGTGTTGTCCTTCATATCCGTTGCAAGATTTTTCTCGTATTCCCCTTTTGTGGTGCTTACCACTTTCTTTGTATCCCTTTGCTGGCCCGAAAGTGGAGTTGAGGTTGAAGATCAGCCATGATCTTATTGAATGTTGGAGCAGGCTTGAGGGGCCGTATGGCCTACTCCTGCTCCTATTTCTTATGTTCTTTACATCTCTCCCAGTCTGCTGGATCTCTACTGTTCTTTGCCTTTGTATAAGCCCTTTCCTTTAGTTTTATACTATCTCTCACTTCCTTTGTTGACGAGGTTGTTTAATTACACAAGTCGAGCTCTTGTCCTTTAGGGGTATGTACAGGTCTTATATTCTACTAAATACTGTTCGTCCGTAATTTTAGTAGTTCTGCCCAGTCTACTGTGGTCAATTTCTGCCCCCTCCTTCCAAAGTCAGCCTTACCTAAATTTAAAACCTTGGTTCATGACTCACCTTCTCCCTCTCAAACCTAATATCGAATTCGATCATATTATGGTCACTGTTCCCTTACCCCAATAGATTATTGAATAATTCAGGCTCATTACTAATTATTAAATCTAAGATGGCCTGTTCTCTTGGTTCAAGAACATATTGTTCCAGAAAATTGTCCTGAATACAATCAAAAAATTAGCTGCCTTTGGGACTGGAGCTGTTCTGCTTCTCCCAATCTGTGTGAAAATTAAAGTCTCCCGTTATAATTACTGTTTTTGCAACAAGCTTCTCTGATCTCTGCATTTATGTATCCCGCTACTTTATCACTGCTATCTGGAGGTCTATAAACAACTCCCACCGAAGTCTTGCATCCTTTCCTATTCCTCAGTTCTACCCATAGCGTTTCTACTGCCTGATCACCCTTACTGATATCCCCTCTTTCTAATGCTGTAATAGTGTCCCTTATCAAATATCGTCACTCCTCCTTTCCCAATTTCCCTGTCCTTTCTAAAGACCTTATAACCCGTCATGCCCAGCTTGTAGCCAGGTCTTGGTGATGGCCACTATGTCCTATCCTTTTAGCTGAATTTACACTTCCAATTCACTTTATTCCTTATGCAATATGCGTTAGTGTGTGGAACTTTTAATTTGGCTATGGACCCTCTCCTGCCTTTATGCCCTGATGTTCTTAACACATTGCAGTCCTTTTTTTTAATCACTTCTGTTGTATTTTGTTAGTTCCTATTTTTTTTCTGAACCTGAAGTTACCTTTAACACTATTGATGACCTGGACTTTGCTGTCATCCTTTTTTTTGGTCTTTAGGATATTTTTATTTTTGTTTTTGTCTGAGCCACCCCCCTTTATTGATTTTAAAATCCTTTCTACAGTCCTATTTATCCTTTCAGCTCTGACCTTGGTCCCGGTTCAGGTAAAGCCCATCCCAGCGATGCAGCTCCTTGCTGCCCCATGGAGTGGAACCCTTCTTTCCCATGCCAATCCTTTAGCCACGTGTTAACTTTCCTAACCTGTTTATCCCTATGTCAATTTGCACATGGCTCAGGTATACCCTCAAGATCCTGCCTTTTAATTTAGCTCCTATCTCCTGGTAATCCCTCTGCAGGACTTTCCTCCCTTTTCTTCCCTGTCATTGAGTCCCACATGGATCACGACAACTGGATCAGCTCCCTCCTTTTCCAGCAGCATCGGGTAGGCAACACTCCCTTCGGGAATCTCAATCGTGGCTGCAGAGGATGCTATCTGCCCCCCCTAATTATTGAATCCCCTGTAACTACTGCATTTCTATTCTGCTCCTCTCCCCCTTTGGACAGCCCTCTGCTCCACGATGCCTAGGCTAGGTCAGCATTCTGGCTGTCCTCCCCGCAGTCTTTCTCCTTATCCTCATTGTTGGACAGGGTCAGTGTCTGCGGGACCTCCTCCTCTATCTCCCCTCAGGTCCCCTTACCCTGCTGACTGACGGTCACATTCTCTTCTTCCTGTACCTGTGCTCTCCTCTGAGCTGTGACTGTGCTTTGGAGTAAACTATCCAGAAATTCCTCCCACTCCCTTATGTGTCAGAGTGTCTCTAACTCGCACTCCAGCTGAGAGTCCTTGAGCTGGAGTGACTCAAGGCAGAGACAATTCCTGCAGACGTGGCAATCCAGAATAGTCTCACTGTCCACAAACCCCCACATATCTCAATCCCGACACATAGCCTGTACTGCTATTTCTAGTCTTTATTTGTTAATTTATCTCTAGAGCTAATCGGATCACTTGAGGTCTAGTATTAGTTGATGGATTAGTTTGATATCTAATTAATCAGTAATTTATTACGGATTATTTACTTTTATTATTTATGTATACCAGATATTAATGCTATTTGGGTCACTTTAATGTCTGTATCTTTCACTTAGTTTATTTTATTCGCTTAGATTTAATTAATTACTCTGATTTATTTACTTATTTAACTTTTATTTAGGTTTAATAGTTTAGAAAGTGTATATTGAATGAAGTTCTGTTGCTCTTCCCTCCGCTTGCCTATGACGTCACGGTTTGAATTTTTCCCTGCTCCTGCTTTGTTGCTGATTTGCTGCCTGGTTCACGCGCTGCTTTTAAATGCTATGTCTCTCCCGATGTGCTTTGCTGCACTCTGTCACATAACCTCTACACTATCGTACCCAGTGAATGACACATGGGTGATATCTTCTGTGACTAACTTTGAACTTGTCTGCTGGATCCTCATTGTTCCAGAGTCAGATTGGCCCCTCTGTGTTCGTATGAAGATCTTTACATGGAGGCAGCCTAGAAGCAGACATTCTGTGTGGAATCATGCTTGAGGCACCATAAATAGAGTATAGGCCACAGTTCACCATGCACATTTGTGATCCCTGTAATGCTAAATTTCATTAATGGCACACTCTCATTGAATATTTGCCACTGCCATCTGCATCTCATAAAGCCATACCTACACCAGAAGGCTGATGTATGGCAATACTTCACTACTAAATGCTGGTTTAAAGTGTACAGCAAAGTCACAGACAAGAAAAGACTTTTGAAGGCAATTGCATCCAGTCTCACTGTCTTTTCTGCTGCTACCCTGCCTGGAAGATTGTTCCAAACATTTCTCTTTTTGAAAAAATTCTTCTAGTATCTGTTTTAAAGCTATTCATCACTAATGTATCTTTGTGGCCTCCAGTCCTATTTTCGTGGATTGATCAAGTAATCTGGGATTTTCCTACTTTGATCATATTGAAACTTGGTTTGTTTTAAGCTTGAGCTCTCCAGCTGTGTGTCTACATTGCTGGTGATCTAATAAAAGTACTTAAGTAGATGCTGATTAACTTGATCTTGGGTGACTTGTAAGTGTGCAGGGGGAGTCTGGTGTCATTGCCCTTCACTGTTCGTCACAGTAGCTGTGACTGGGATTTTTGGCTTGGTGGATTCTAGTTCACACAATGGTGGTAACCGATTTTACCATGCTGTCTTCTCAGACCCTCTGTTTCAGTCTATATTTGCTCCCATGTAGGTGTGTTTGGCAAAATGCAACAGCACCTCATCGCTGGAATCTGTGCTGACCCAGGATCTGGTCCCAGGAGATGGACAGGCAGTCGAAACAGGTGACTCTCTGGAAGTGTCGTACACGGGTTGGCTTTACCAGAACCACACGTTTGGACAGGTAGGGGAAGTTGAGGAGGTGGAATTGGGATGCTTCAGGCTCCGTGCCATGGGCTCTTGGTGCTTTGTTCTGGGGTCCCCTTATGTTGAGGACTGTACTTAAAAGCAGGTATTACTTCAAGTCCAATTAGTACCTTAGCCAGGAACTTTAAACATGACAAAGTTTAAATATTAGCTGGTGTTTCAACTCCAGATCCTTGGGGAGACTGGGTGGTGCAGTGGGTCAGACGCTGGCCTTTCAAATACAGCCCAGATTGATGTGATGAAGCCTCTGTCTGCTAGCTGTGAGGGCCCCAGGTTTGGGGTCTTGATTCACTTCTAAACTTAAACTAATTCAGTGCTGATTGGCACTGAATTTGGAATCTCAAAGACCATAGAATGGCTGATATAGGAAATGGAAAAATGACACTGGTGCAGTAACAGATGTTCCTTTGAGGCTGAGGCATGTTGGGGCAGAGCAGAGGCAGCTTTACTCTGCATTCAAGTGCATTTATAGCTCATTATTACATAGTGCAAAGCTTGTTTATACTGCTCAGCTCTGATTACACCCAGGAGAGGTCTGTACATGTGCGCTTGAAGGTACATACAGTTGGAAAGAAAGGGAGAAAGAAAGAACTTGCATTTATATAACACCTTTCATGATCTCGGGATGTCCTAAAGTGCTTTACAACCAATCAAGTACTTTTGAAGTGTAGTTACTGTTGTAATGTAATTTTCGCACAGAGGTCCCACAAACAGCAATGCGATAGTGACCAGACAATCTGTTTTAGCGATGTTGGTTGAGGGATAAATATTGGCCAGGACACTGGGGGGATCTCACCTGCTCTTCTTCTTTGAAGAGTGCTGTGGGATATTTTGCATCCACCTGAGAGGGCAGATGGGGCCTCGGTTTAACGTCTCATCTAAAAGACGGCACTTCCGACAGTGCAGCACAGTATTGCACAGAAGTGTCAGTCTAGATTATGTGCTCAAGTCTCTAGGGTGGGACTTGAACCCACGACCTTCTGACTTGGGTGAGAGTCACTGAACCACTGCAGACGCCTCCTGGCTATTAACATTGAAATGTTGGGAGAGCGTGGGTGGAAGCGTCCACATGCAACATTTAATCGACCATGAGTAAGTTTTTAAAAACTCAGGAGGCCTGCTCAGGAGGTGCAACATTCCTCTGAACCCGACTCTCAAGTTTATTCTGCAATTTTAGCATGGCAGCGAAGAGGAGACCACACCCTAACAGTACTATACTGGCCTGGAGGTGGTTGATGCTGAAACTGGATGCGCCTCCCCCCCCCCCCCCCCCCCAGAATTAGCATCATTCACAAGCGCAAGATTTAGGTTGGGTAGAGTTTAATGCAATAGTTCTTGAAGCAGCCGTGCCCTCAGGAAAATGGGCGTAAGTTTGCTGTAGTCCATTGTGTTGGGTGCCCCTCGTCACAGTTGCTGTTTCACACTTTGCTGTTTTGCAGGTATTTGACACGAATGTCAACAGAGACAAGTTGCTGCGGCTGAAAATAGGATCTGGGAAAGTGATCAAGGTAGTCCACGGGGTTGTGGGGTGTGAGCATGAACACAGACTAATACTGGAAAGTAAATAAAAGTAGTACACTGAAAAGTAGCAGTCTCTTGCCAATGAACTGGGTCCTGTTGCAGTTTTTTTTAAAAGAAAGTATTATGGCACCTGTAACAACAGCAGAGTAACATCATATGTGCTGGTGCATTTTGTTTTGTCCTCCTCCAGTTTTTCTTCACTTTGTGCTGAGTTATGTTTTGACAGGTGACAGCAGCCCCCCTAGTGCCACACTCTATAGTTCACGAGTAGCCTTGGCATAGAAGGGGTAATTTTCTGACTCTGTGATGCTGATGGGGGGCCTTATAGGAGCATACACTGCCCACTTTTTTTAACTATTGATGGATTCTAGCAAATTTCCCATTAATATAACCTCACTGGCCTTCAGTTACTTGGCTTGACTCTTTTTTTGTCTTTTTTTTCTTGTAACATTTGCTACCATCCAATTCTAGGGTCTTATCCCCAAATTCAGTGACCGTTGAAAGATTAGAACTAATGCACCCCCAATTTCCTCACCTGTATTCTTTAAGTATCCTTGCGTGGAGACAGTCTGAGCCTGGACACTTGTCTTGCTTCAATCCCATTAGTTTATTACAATTTTTCTGCTTCTATATCAATGCCTGTAAGCTTCTCCCCTTCACTAATCTCTGGCTTTAGTAGCTTTTGTGTCATAACCAACTGTGTAGATTGAAGCAAAATAATTCACTGGCAATCCTGCCGTCATACCTCAATCTGTTTTTAATGTCCCACTGCCTCCTCTCCCACTTTCTTTTTCTTGATGTACTTCTACAAGCCTTTAGCTATTACCCTGTACCAGCTGTGGCTTTTTTTTTTAGCAGTCTGCTTTTGCCCACATCACTGCCACTAGTGCATCCCCACTTCGGCCCACTATTGACGGCTGCGCCATCAGCCATCTAGGTCCTAAGCTCTGGAATTCCCTCCCTAAACCTCTCCGCTTCTCCACCTCTTTCTCCTTTAAGACGCTCCTTAAAACCTACGTCTTCAACCAAGCTTTTGGTCACCTGTCCTAATGTCTCCTTTTGGCTTGGTGTCAGTTTTTGTTTGATTGCGCTCCTGTGAAGCGTCTTAGGATGCTTTACTATGTTAAAGGTGCTGTCTAAAAGCAGGCTGTTGCTTTCTGTATTCTCCCAGTCTTCATTTTCGCCATCATGCTCCAGCCTTACATAAGCTGTATTTTGTTTAATACTGGCCCTAACCGCACTTGTAGATTATGTTTGCAGCACCTCAGAAGTACTCATTTTGTCTTTGAGGGATATACTTGTTTGGTAATTAATTACAAAACCTTCCTCATCTTGGTTTGTGATGCTTCCCCCCCCCCACCCCCCCCCCCCCCCCAAACCCCAGATTGATTGATTAAGTAATTAATTCATATTACGATCACTATTCTCAAGATGCTCGTTTACTTAATCTATTCAAAATGTTTTACTCTGCTTTGTAACTGCTGGATCTTGCAGGGCTGGGAGGATGGAATGCTAGGAATGAAGAAAAATGGGAAGAGACTGTTGATTATACCTCCAAGTTTGGCATATGGATCACAGGGAATACCAAACCGGATTCCACCCGATGCCATGCTTCTCTTTGAGGTGGAGGTTAAAAGGGTGAGTAGCAGCTAAGGTGGGTAATTGGGCAGTCTGACAACTGTCTGATAAGTGGGGGGCTTGAAGTAGGGCTTTTCGCCCCTGTTTGGGGTAAGGTTAAATCCTCCTGTACAGGCTATCTAGGGAATGGAGCCTGGTGTATTCTCCCCCAGTTGGGTCATCTTTAGTGGGATTGACACCACCTTTGGAGACTTCTGCAGCTGAGAGTGCTGCCATCTCAACTGATGAGGATTGTGTGTCTAATGGAACGGTTTAGATGGAATGTGCGAGGAAAGGACAATATGGAGCAATGTGTATGTTGATATAAAATGTGTTTTTCTGAAAACGAGTGCTTTGGCTGATTTTGGGTATAGTGTGGCCTGTCTCTTAAGGATTTCATTTTATAGTCCTGACATTTCAGGACCAACTGGAATGTCAGTTTTTTGTTAAACACGCGCACTGATGGTTGAACTAAACACCGATTTTGACCGATGGCCGTTGCCTGGGTGTTTTCCCAATTAAGTATGTCGATGGCTGGCGAGTACTTGGATATTTGTGTATTGGAAATCTGAGTTTGTTACTCTCATCTCTCTCTTAGGTAAAGTTTGCAAAGGAATCTGGGTTCGACAAGCAGAGTATCAGCTCTCGTGATTCGGTTGCGTCTTCACCAGCCCCCAGCATAGAAAACCTGGCCATGGAAACTTCGATCCCAGCACCTGTGTCTGTGCCTCCAAAACCTGGGTATGAAAGTTGTAGAATATCGAAAGCCCACAACTCTTCCTGTGCCACTGACTCGAATTTTCTATTCATAATTTTACTAAAATGTCTTATGATATAGCTAGAGTTAATCCCTCTTGTCCTGAGAGTCAGGGAGTTCCTTTTGACAAATTCTTAAGGTGACCCATTGCTGCATCTGGCTGTGTGAGAAAGGATGTACCGCAAAGAGTTAGGATCCAGGTTCACATAGATTTCAGTTTTTTTTTCTTGGGACCTTAACATCTGAAAGCTGCTGCAAAGAAAATCGTGCCATTGGGTTTTCTGGACCTGTGATTTTTTTTTTTTAAGGTCAGAAAACTCTGATGTATGTAATTTTATCTTTTTTTCCTGCCCCCCTTTCCATTTCCAACTGGAAGATCCCTGATGGAAAGTTGAGGCAAGGAGGATAGAAGTACAGATGTTGTGAAGTTGGGCCACTCAGGCCTGGTGTCTGCTGGTCTTGGGCACAATAAGGACTTGTGGCAGCTGGATTAGGGGGTGGGATGTCACACCAGGTCGGGATTAGTAAGCAGTAAAAAGCTGTTTTTGTTACCAGGAAAAAGTGAGTTGCTGCTTTACTTGTTATGTTAGTTTAGAGTGTAGAATTATTACACTAATTCTAAGCTGATGCATGAAGTGTAGTGGCTGGCTGGAATTTAGCCTGTGTGGTTGCTAAGTAAGGTGATCCTAATGCTTCCTCTCGGGATTCCTTGTGGCATTAATGGGGTAAATCTCTCTCCTCTGCTACAGCTTTTTCCTCATGGGGAGATTGGAAATGGCCTGCCTCTGGCTCGAATATCCTCTTTGCATTCAAACAGCTCATTTGACCCTATTCCAGCGTACCTGTCCAGTGACATCAGCTTCTAGTTTGGATTACAGAGTGGCAGAGGATGGCTCATTTGCTATTTACTTCAAACGCTCGTCACTGGTTTAGGTTTGGCGATGGAAAATGTGGACTTGAGTTTATACAGTAAACGGTGTGGAAGTTGATAGCTGTGTTTGCGACGCGCATTATTGTTGGATATTCATTCTCTCCTGACTATCGTGTTTAGTCTTATCCTGGCGTATGGTTCTTTAGCAGTAGCATTCTTCCAGTACCTCATCCAAATGTCTGTTTCATATGTGAGCCTAGATGATGTTGGTTGGCATCCGAGCTGAGCCCAATCCCGTCCTCGTCCATGCACACACTTTCCATGAGGGGTCACTTGATAGCAAACAGAAGTGGGAACCTTGACTGACTTTTTTTCTCTCCCTGGCTGAAGTATGCTGAGACCAATTGTGCTCTCTGGTCAGCTAACTCAGTACAGACTAGGTATTGAAACTGGTCTGTTAAACATTTTGGGCCTGGACTAGATATTCTCTTAGATTCAGCACCACCAGTCTCGCAGAAGTGGACCCCAAGTTCCTTACGACCAGGAGTTTTCCTGTACTACACAATGTTATATCATATGATAGCATAACCCTAGGTTTGGGTGGGGAGGTGAGGGAGAGCTGGAACATTGAAACGCCTCATTAGACGCACTGGGTACTGTAGGCTTGCACTTGCCCCCGCGTACATTGCTCCTATCTTCCAAAAGGTGAACTAATGAAGACTTTAGTGAGATGAGGCTGGTTGTAAACCAAGAGGCTAATTTATTTTAGAAATTGTGTTAACAAACAGTAACGTGTACAATGAATTCTAATCTATTTGTTACACTCCTTGTAACATGGAAAATAAGAGTGCACCACAATGTCCTTGTTAGCGATCTAAATACATTCTTCCGACCAGTAATTTCCCTGAAACCAGTCAGCATTAAGTTAAAGGAGAGATCTTTCTATATAGGTCTTACTCCTTTACTCGCTGTTGCAGACGGTCTCTGCAGAAAATCGTGTGTTTTTAGCTGGACTAGAAGGCAATGATGTGACATCTGACCCTCAGCCAGGGTTGGTTACCTGAGCTGGCTATCCTACAAGGGTGTGGGCTTCCTGCCAGCTAAGCTGGCATGAGTGCAGCCATTCTAACATAGCGTGTGTGAATGTTTACTGGAAGTGTTGGAAGGTGTTGACAATCTCCTTGTCCCAAACGGGCATAAGACTTTCAATGGTTGACCCATCTCTTTTCGGGACAGCTGATCAATAAATCTAGCCCCTCTTAGTCTAATTGGCTCCATCTGCTTATCTCCTCAATTTAAAAAAAAGATGCTGGACCCTTCAATGCTGATTCTGACTTCCTGTCAAAAACATCTTGTACCTTAAACCAAAAATTCCTGGGATGTTCGGCTGTCCTGTGAGGACAGGTTGAGTAGAATGGGCCTATACTCTCTGGAGTTTAGAAGAATGAGAGGTGATCTCATTGAAACGTACAAGATTATGAGGGGACTTGACAGGATAGATGCTGAGAGGTTGTTGCCCCTGGCTAGAGAGTCTAGAACTAGGAGGCATTGTCTCTGGATAAGGGGTCGACCATTCAAGACTGAGATGAGGAAGAATTTTTTCTTGCAGAGGGTTGTGAATCTTTGGCATTCTGAGTCATTGAATATATTTAAGGCTGAGATAGATAGATTTTTGGATTCTAGGGGAATCAAGGGATATGGGGATTGGGCAGGAAAGTGGAGTTGAGGTTGAAGATCAGTCATGATCTGATTGAATGTCGGAGCAGGCTCAGAGCCGCATGGCCTACTTCTGCTCCTATTTCTTATGTTCTTAAAAATCCCTCTAGTTCAAATCATTGAAAATCACAAAATGTGACAGTCTTTGTGACTCGGTTTCATTTGATGGTGCGTTTACCTAGCAGGACGGCTGAGCCACTGATGTTTTTATGTTAACAGGCTGAAGTTAATGTGTTTTTCCTGTTTTGCAATGGCTTCAAACTTTTCAACCAAGAAGCTAGGAATAGATTTATAAAGTGAGTTCATCACATTTCAAATGTTATTTTTAACCCCAGGATTATAATTTGTCTGTCTGCAGCAGATTTTGATGAATGAGCATCTGGTTCTGATTTTTGAGATTTACCCAACTTGAATTGTCCTGAGTTCAAACCATGAATATTTAATGTTTCTCGTCAGAAAACCTGACTGTGCCGCAGGTGGTTAGTGTAGTTGGGCACTTGAGGCAACAGTGTTGCAGTTTAGCACCTCGGCCTGGTTGCAGTGATCTCGCTGCTCCGCCTGTACCACGTTCTCCTCCATACCTGTGTCTGACGTTGAGTAGAGTCCCACGAGGACCGACTGCCTAAGCGTACGACTTCACAATCGCTGCACACCCCCGCCTCCGTTAAGTGTGCATTTGGTAAAGTTGGAGTGGGGGCTTCACTACTTTCCCTACCTGATATCCCAGCACTCTGTTTGATTTATTTGGGAAAGGAGCTGTCTGGATTTTTTTTGGAATGCGGTGAATTATCATAAATATTTTTGGAGATTAAGGTAAAGGGGCTCATCTTTATTTTAAAAAAAAACTGTTAATGTTGCTGCCAATAAACATGATCACATCCCAATTTTTCATGCTTTTCAGGGAGCATGTGGTGCGGGTGAAGTCTCATTCACTAAGCGACATGCTGGCAGTAAGTATGAGTTCCGCTTGCAGTTATTGAACTGTGACCTCTGTCTGCTATCCAATTATCTTTTTTTTCCCCCCCTTTTTGCCATTGTGATTCTACTCCCTTCCCATCTCCCTTTTTTATTTCCTGCCCTATTTCTTAACTGAAAAAAGCAAACAGGCAACTTGTTGCTGGTCTCTTGCTACTGTTCTACACACCAAGTATTGTGTGAAAGAGCTTGGCCCCCTGCTAATTCTTCCTCCGTGGCGTTTCCTGTAATGTGATGTGACTGAAAACAGGAACTTGGCGTGCAGGGAGTGTGAATGTATGACCAACCATGGTGCAGGACTTGGATACGTTGCTGCATTTCTGGGGTTGAAAGACAAGGAGACCCACCCATGCCTCTCTCTTTGCAGTAACAAACTGAGCTCTATCATTTAATTCTTGACTGTTGGATCCACTCCCTGAAATAGAGGCGAATTTGGAGTTTTACGATCTCCTTGTTTTTGGTTACAGTTACAGGCAGTTATTCTCCCTCCTCTCTTTCCTAGAACCCTGACACCACTAAAGCCAAATTGATTTCTCGAATGGCGAAGATGGGGCAGCCAATGCCATTTCTCACAGGAGCTCTCTCTGCACAACCTGACTCCAGTGACTCAGAACTTGAGGTAATAAGTTAGCAAGACTGCAGCTTTGTTCTGCTCTAGAGCTATTAATCTAGTTTCTGTATTGAATGAGTTTTATTTTGTTTGGTTATAAGCTCAAAATGAGTAAAGGACCACATAATGTACTGCAGCGAACTCAATCCTTGACCATTCAGGAGTTTGTAACACTTAATCTAATTGTGGCTTGGATAGTTTTTTTTTTGTGTATGTTTATTGGTGTTTAGATGGCGTCCTAAATAGCGAGAGCGGGCACCTGGATGAAGTTACTGTTCCCTTGTATCTGCTGTAATATGCAGTTTGTTGTCGTGGTTTTATTATGCTGTGTTTTCCCTTGACATTTGGTGTCCTCATTGGGGGTTAACAACTCTGATATGATCACTGCAGTTTATCCTGTGATAACCTACAGCAGATTGCCAGGTAGTAAAACACACACTGTTATACAGTACTGTTCACACATGATCTGAATTAGTTGTTTGTAAACTGTGTTAGGAGTTCAGTGCAAATATTGACTGCCTCCACTAACCCTCTCTCCTAAACCCTGAAAGTCAGGGCCAATTACCCAAAAGCAAATGTGGTATCATTGCACAAAATGTGTTTTTCATATACCAGTACATCTCTTATGGTGTTGCTCATAATAGGTGGGATGATGTGCTGTTTTATAAGGACAGGTGTGTTTTAGCATATATTGCACAATGTATTCTATTAAGGTGGCGCTGTGTTACTTTTAAGGCCATAAGCACAAACTCAAGTCATGGAGTTTAATTGTTGTGTGATCAGGGAACTTTGCAAATTGTAAATGGCTCATCCATTTTGGTTCCCGGTCAGAAGCACCCAGCATTAAGTAACTGGCTGCTTTCTCCTTTTTTAATATTCTGTATCCATAACAAAGTGTCATAGGCTGTCATGATGTATTTTCCTTCAGATAACACTGAGAGACTGAAGCCATTGTTTTTGCCCTTTGTCACCAACTCCATACCCTTACCACTGATTCCATCCCCCTCCTCGGCCACTGTCTCAGGCTGCACCATACTGTTTGCAATCATGGTGTCCTATTCCGACCCCAAGCTGAGCTTCTGACCCCATATCTTCATCACAAAGACCGCCTACTGCCATCTCAGTAACATTGCCCACCTCCACCCACACCTCAGCCCATCGCTGTAACCCTCATCCATACCTTTGTCACCTCCACGTGCGACTATTCCAATGCTCTCCTGCAGCCTGCCTCCCATGCCCTGCCTCTAAATTTCAGCTCATCCAAAACTCTGTTACCTGTATACTATCCTGCACCAAGTTCAGCTCACCCATCACCCCTGTCCTCTAACCTACATTGGCTTCCAGCCCACTAATGCCTCATTTAGAAATCTTATCCTCGTTTTCAAATTTCTTCATGGCCATGACCCTCCCAATGTCTGTAACCTCCTATAAACCCCCCCCCCTTCACCACGCCAAACTCTCCATGACTCTGGCCTGTTGTGCATTCCGTCCTTCCCACTCCCCATCTCTGGTGCTTTCAGTCACCAAGAGCGCACATTCTGAAATTCCTTGCCCAAGCCCCTCCGCTTCTCCACCTCCCTCTTCTCCTTAAGGACCCTTTTTTAAAACCTCCTTGACCTAGCTTTTGTTGACCCCTCCTAAAAGTTCCTTATTTGGCTTAGTGTCTATTTTTTTGCCTCTGTGAATTGCTTACATTAACGGTGCTATTTAAATTCATGGATGGTACACTTGGTCCCAGGTGGTTAGAGCCCAGTTTGAAAATCTAGGCTCTAAATCCTTATCCTTTCCAATTATAAAGAAATATTTAAGGTGCAAGAAAGTCCCATTTAGTTCACCTTTTCAACCTGCAGCTCCATGCAGCAGATATCACCCTAGCACCCCATACCCTGGGCAACGGTGTGGATAGTTGTGGACAAGCTTGGGTGATTATGACTGAGCCCCTTGTCCCTGTTCTGATGTTCTTCACCCACGATCTCCTTAATGTTATATCAATCCCACAGGATCATTCGTCAAGGGGAGCCCCACTTGCTGCCCCTTCAGTTCAGCACACTGCACAGCCTGTTCACTGTCTGCCTCCACAGCAGCCACCACCAGGTAAGGCCTCTGCTCACTTTTATCGCTGACTCACTTGTCATATTTTATCACTAATTCAACCATAGTTAATTTCAATTGGAGCCCGCACAGATTTTATTCAGATCAAATGTCCTTGGGGTCTACTTGGCACCGTGGCCTATTGAAATGCCACCATTGCGAATGTGGCTGTCGCTAGCTCTCCACAGGCCAGGGATTGAACCTGGGACTTTCCTTGTCTTGTGTTGCTCAATCATCCCACAGTGGCCACCCACTTGCTATTGGGGAGGTAGTTCTCAAGTGTTAAACCTTTACAAACTTAGTCTTGTGTTTTAAACCTCTCCTGTATTTGTCATTCCTTGCAGCCAGTTCATTTCTCTGATTATCACAAGTTTTCTGTTTCTAATGTAACTTTTTTTTTTAATTAACAGTGCCAGTTTCTTTGCTCCCGTCATCCTCTGCAGCATTAATGCCGGTCGCTATGTCTGCACACCAAGGACTGGCTGGTAGTGGTCAGTCCTTCCAGGTACATTGCAATATTTTCCATCCATTTGGGCTTGAGTGAGCATAGGTAAGGGGCAAATGGTGGCTAGTTTATTTATTTTTGCTTGAGTTCCATTGATTTGATGATATAACCCAGGAATAGTTCAGCGGCAACACTTATGCCAATCCCAGCTTTTACTTACTTTAGAACTCTGATGCGTGTCCCCGACTAATGTGCAGTAAATCCAGTGTTTCCTGCCTGTTTTCAGTTACTGAACCGTTGAGTTGAATTCACTCATGAGCTTTTATATTGTATCCAGTAGTCATGACTGTTAATTTTTGATGCAAAGCCGGAGGAATGGTTATTAGCTGAAAAATAACCATGCTGAGCTTGACATAAGCAATACTGTTTGAAGTTTAGTCATTTTTAGCTTATGTAATAGACAACAACTACAACTTGCATTTATATAGCACCTTTTAACATACTATAAAACATCCCAAGGCACTTCAAAGGAGTGTTATCAAACACAATTTGACACCTAGCTGCATGAGATGTTGGGACAGGTGACCAAAAGCTTGGTCAAAGAGGTAGGTTTTAAGGAATGTCTTAAAGGAGGAGAGAGGTTTAGGGAGGGAATTCAGAGCTTAGGGCCTAGGCAACCGAAGGCACGGCTGCCAATGGTGGAGCGTTGAAAATTGGGGATGCGCAAGAGGCCAGAATTGGAGGAGCGCAGAGACCTCAGAGGGTTGTAGGGCTAGAGGAGGTTACAGGGATAGGGAGGGGCGACTACCTAATGCTGTAAATATGGACTCCGTTTGAAGGATTCTTAATAGGATGATGGTTTTATGCCAGCCCCTCGTGGCTTGTCCCTGGGCTATTAGGGAACCCTCTCCTTGTTGATCGTCAAATACTGTAACTTGCCGGACCACAGACACTGGCTTCACCCACTTAACGATCAGTGGGCCCCTGGAATCGCCTGTTCTAATGAGCCTCTAGTTTGTGGCCAATGATTCTTGATCCTTTGCACTGGCTGGCAAGGAGTGAAGGATGTCTGCCTGCCCAGCTAAAGGAGGACTCATTGAGTTCCCAGCTGTGGTGGGCGGAGGGGGAAAATAAAGGAGATTTGAGGGTTTTAAAAAAAATAATTACACAATCTATTGATTGTTTCTCTAATTCAGCCATACACAGGGATGACCTACGGTTACCCTCAAAGCCATGCTGCTCAGACCCAGCTTCAGACGGTTGGACCGATGTTCCCAGCCCAGGCACCGCAGTACCAAGGTATTAAGGGTTGTGTTTGTACTAGGCACTATGCTAATCCTGTTGCATTGTCTTGGTTTGTGCAAGCTTTGGGAATGAATCTTAAGAAACTAAGCCTTTCAGGTTGCAGTGTGAGCAACCAGTGCTTTGTGTACTCTGCTCTGTTGCAGTTGCAGTCCTGTAGACACAATTACTTAGTGTTGTTGGTCTTGTGTCCATTGCCTGGTTTGTTGGGGTGGGTTGTGAGGTGGGGGGGCACAGGCGGGCGGTATTGTGCACATGTACTTGCCCCATACTGTGGGTCTCGGTGCACAAGTGCTTGACCGGAGCTGTGTTTATAATAGCCTCTATGTCCAAACTGTCCGGCCCACAAAGCCCCAGTGACTTGCCCTCCTTAACTTCGCTTCGGAAATGAAGCAGAAAATTCGAGCGGGTAGTTTTGTAGCTTCGTGTGGGAAGGCGGACTGCTGTTTGTTTTTTAATTGCACAAAGTTTATCTTTAATTTGCACTTAACGAATTCAGAGTGTCATGATACACAACTCGAAGAGAAAACATTTCAACACCCTTTGTGTATGCCCGTGTGATTCTTCTCTTCTGTTTTTACAGCTGCTGGTGATGTCACTTCCTTTATGATGACTGAGGCACGGCAGCATAACACTGAGATTCGATTGGCCGTGAGCAAGGCGTCAGATAAAATTGAGCAGCTTTCTCTTAAGGTGGGTTGATGTTGGAATCTTGCAGCCTGGCATGTTACAGAAGGCTGGGTCAGCTGGGAGGCAAACGGAGGGGGTTGCCCCTGATGTTACAGGGGTGATCCACTTGGTGTGGAGCTGAGCCATTCAGACCAGGGACATCTCTGCATAGTCTAGGGATTAAAGCTAATTTAGCTGATTTCAACTGGGGTGACAATTGGGAATGCTACAATTGGACTCTGGGCTGTGAAAGGGGAAAATCAGCAAGGGTTCCCATTCCTGATGGCTATCTTATTGATACCTTGCTGGCAGTGTGCATGTATAGACTTACACCTGTAGTTGATAGTATCAGCAGACTGTTTGACCGTGGATAGTCAAATTTACTTGGGATGGGCAATAAATGTTGGCCTTGCTAGCCAAGCCCATACCCTTAGAATGAATAAATTTAATAAAAAAACACATTGGGTGAAGACAGAATCAGGCTTGGGTATGACATCCTCCAAGGTCAAGTAAGCTGCTGATGCTTGCTACTGATACAAGGGGCTTTCAACTGCATGTGCATGGCATTGAAGGCGTGGGGACTCGAGTGCAGGGTCAGGGATAGGAGTGCGATGTATAGTGACGTGATGCAAGTGTGTGAGGGCATGGGTTTTAAAAAAAAAAGGGATGTAACGGATAAGAAGTACGTTGGCGCATCTTGTTGGGAGAATACAGTTAAGTTGACGTCTGTCCTTCCATGTCGCAGATGGAGGACTTGCAGAAACACTTGAGCGGCCCCTCATTCCCTGGAATTTCCTCGGTAACCATGGAAACCAGCATGATCATGCACAACATCCAGAGGATTGTCCAGGTGAGTGCAGTCGCTGTGTTAGGTTTGTGGAGAAGTAAGATTCTGTGGAGTTAATTTTTGAAGCGCCAAGCCTATAGCATCCTGTGCCCTGGTTATCCGTGTATATCCGACTGCTTTCCTCCTTCCACATGATGGTGGGAGGGGTTGGACTCCCCACAAATGATCAGGCAGTTGCCTAGAATGGAAGCCCAAACCATGAGAATTTGGCACTTCTTGATACTGGAAAGTTGCTGATGTTTGGGGTGAGTGTCATTCATTTGTGACATGTTCTTGCCATCTTAATCTTTGGATCGTCTCAGCCATCCCTTGGGGCATGCATGTAATCTCCTTTCTGCCTTTTCTGTGGTCCGTGGTTTTAATTTGATTTGTCTGTTTATCCCACGGCCTCACTTCCGTATCACTACCCGGAGCAGTGGTATTTGTGATGCATCATATCTTCCTCCTTATCTGTACCCTGCAAATGATTTGCTGCTCCCTGTGTACCTGTACCCCCTCCCATATATCCTAACCCCAACCAGCTCATCTGAAGCTAGGATTTATGTAACAGAGAAACTTAGATTGTGTTCCACAACAAAGAGGTTGGGCTGAGAACTTTCCCTCTCTGCATTTATCTTCTATTTCACCAACCTCTCTCCTTTCTCCCTCTTTCGCCACCCCCCCCCCCCCCCCCAAACAATAAAACATGGTGGGAGATTGGAATAAAAGCCTCTCACTATGTGAACAGGCATGGGTGCTATCACACCATTCCCAGTGTGTGAGTGGTGATGAGCATTGTTGCTATGCTTCTGCTTTTATTAATGGTATTTGCAATGTGGACTTTGTGCATGTTAATGGCCACAAGCACTGCATCCAAGTGTGTATGTTAATCACAAACGCTGATGTAATGTCCCTGCATGTGTTACGAGGCACTGATGGTGCTGTGCTGTACCACCAGCTGCCCTTGTGCTCCGGCAAATATGTCGATGGTTGCTGGCACTGTGTCCGAATACTTTAATAGCCCCTGGCACTGTTTTCTAGTGTGTATATTATTGGGCAGTGATATTGGTGCTCTGATCTGGCTCATATGTTAACGATCACTCCTCAGTGAGTGGAAAGTACAGCTTTGTACTCAGTCGTGTGTATTTTGTTTTCCTTTTCCATCCACTCTGTTCCCTTGCAGGAAAATGAGCGGCTGAAACAGGAAGTGTTTGACAAAAGTAGTCGGATTGAAGAACAGAATGGGAAGATCAGTGACCTGATCCAGAGAAACCAAAGGTACTGGGGAAGAAATCAAACCGCAATGACCCCGAGCAGTGTGAGGAAAGATAAAGAAATGGATCAGAACAGAAATCAGTCTTTGGTTTCAGATGAGCAGGTTTATTTTAAATCATTATTTTGTTGATGCTTGTGGGTACTAGGAGAGTGCTGGCCCTTCACCAATTGGGGCAAGCTTCCATCCGGTGTACAATCAGGCAGAGATTTGGGTGGCTTGAACCCAGGTAGACAAACTTCAACTCATTTGGCAGTATTTTGATTGGCAATTGGCAGCAAAGATGGATGGTTTGGGACGTGAAGGGTAACTCTTCTGAAGTAAGGGTTATGGCCTGGGTTGGGGTTGGGTTTGGGTTTGCTTCTGGTCATGCATCTGTCATGGAACATGAGTAGACCATTTGGCTCATTGAGTCCATTTTGTTTTTATTGGCCTTAACTGTTCTATTTATTTTAATCATTGTTTGCCCTTACTCCTTATCCTTTAATATCCAAGTAATGATCCTTCTCCCTTTCAAGTGCCTCAACTCACTTTCCACAAGTGCATTCCACAATTCTTTGTGTGAAGAGAAAGCTGAATTCCCTGACTGGGAAGCGAAGCTGTGCGGCATTGCTGAGCGCCGAATCCTGACCACGACTGATACTGTCATTGGGAGCAAAGGTTGGAGGAAAAGATTTCCACCCTCCATATCCAGAGATCAGAAATTCAGCAGACTGGGAGACCGAACCTGTGTCCACTGCTCCGTGATGCACTGCCACCTGTTGAAAGCCATTTTAGGAACATAGAAAGGAGTAGGCCATTCAGCCCCTCAGCTTGTTCTGCCCCTGTTAGATCATGGCTGATCTGTACCTCCCTCCATTTGCCCGCCTTTGATCCATATCCCTTGCTTCCCTTACCTAACAAAAATCTATCGATGTCGGTCTTGAAAATTTCAGTTGACCCAACATCCACAGCCTTTTGGTTGAGTATGTTCCAGATTCCCACTCTGATGAGTTGATGCTCGAAACCCATTGAGACACTGAAAGCACTTGACCCAGACCATCTAAGTTTAAGGAAATACAAGCCAAGTTTATTCAAACTGTCCTCATATCTTAACTCTTTAAGCCCCGATTTCATTCTAGTGACTCTGCGCTGCACCCCCTCCAAGGCCAATATCACCGTCCTGAGTTGTGGTGCCCAAAACTGAATGCAGTGCTCCAGATGGGGTCTGATCAAGGCTCTATACGACCGAAAAGAAGGGGGTACAAATTGTTGAATATTGGTTAGAGTTGATGGACTTATTCACCAATACTGTCCTTTTGTTGTGACATCCTGTGTATTTACTGCTAATTCCCATATGATCAGAATCACTGGACAGTCCAGCAAGTCAAGTGTGGTGCGTTGATGATTGATACCACTTGACCTATAAATATCCCAAAAATGGGGTCTGACTGATCCAGACCTCCTCCAGCGTAGAGATAAAAACTTTTTTTGTCCTGCCTTTATTCTCATTTTCTGTTCTCCCCCACTTATCTGTTTCCATTTTCCTGTCTGTCTGTCTCCCTCCCTCTTGCAGATATGTGGAACAGAGTAATTTGCTAATGGAGCAGAGGAACGACTCTCTGATATCCTCAACGGAGAATAACCAGACCCGCATCCTGCTTGCAGAGCAAGAGAAGGTAAGATTGGATTTCTGATACTCCTGTAAGTGGGTTAAGATTATAGTGAAGGTGAGGTGGATTCTGGAGGTGGGGGGAGCAGAGCTTATACCCCAATATGAAATAATCAATGCAATAACATCAGCAAAGCACAAGCCTCATCAATAATCAGATTGTTGCACAGTCTGAACCCTTGAATGTAATGTTGATATAGAATGCAGTAAGAAATGTAAAACTACTAAAGTGACGCCCATTGTGTGTGATGGTGCACTATATTAGTGACTGCAGAATCACACCATATTACTGAATCCAGCCTGGGCATATCTCCCGGCGTTGCTGACAACATTCAGTGATCCTGGAAATACCAGCCCAGCCTGAATTAGAAAGGCTTCCGCTGTGCTACACAGGAAACATCTCTGCCACACAAGGTAGGGGAAGCCCTGTGCTGTATCTGACCTGTGCCTTTCCTAGTCTGGAAGCAGTTTGCGATATTCCAGGCTTTCCCAGAACATATATCCCTCATTACACCTGTCATGAAGCCTTTGGAGAGTGTAGATGTATTTCTGTCCCAAAATGTAAAATTGACACTTCAGAAAATGTTGCAAGTGTGGAAATAGCTAAGCATCCTCCTAGATCCAATATTTGTGACTCAATGTTCTAAAAGGTACCACAGTCCACACCAGGTAAAAAGTCAAGCGAGTAGGGCCCCATCCAAATATGGGAGACACTGGGGTACTGTAAACACATGGGTGAGTGCTGCTGTTGTGTGTAAGGTCTTTTTCGTATCACACCACAGTTCTTTCCCTTCGGTTTGGTTACTAAATACCAAAGCAAGTTCTTCACTATTTAATTTGTGTTAATTGTGTGCTTTTGCAAATGTTCTCTAATTTTTGCTGAAAATTAATTTTGAAGTATGACTTGAGAGGGATGGTGGAGTGGGTTGGGACCTAGTCTCGAATGCAGGTGTAACGAAAGATCTCTGCTGGCTGTCTGAATCCTACTTGAAATGAGTTGGGGCAGATTTATTCTAGTTACTTGTGGGCAGGGGACCACAGCACAAAGCTTTCCCTAATTTGGCACTAAATGGTAATCTCTGTCAGACAGCACAGGGTGGCTGGTGTGAGAAATGGAAACATGTGGTGCTGTTCTGAGAATAGGACTGGGGTACGATGTTGAGTCAGAGTAGGGGAAGTTGATCTCTGCATTTAACTTAATGTGACATGGGAGTGCTTGGTGCTGAGACAGGGTGTCTGGAACGGAAAGTGTTACATCTTCAGCTTGATCACAGACTTTCCAAAAAAAAACATTATTTGTCTCAAGAAATCGGCAATATTTTACCCACTACGGCCTTCTGCTATTGAGAGAAAATATCACCTTTGGAATGGATAGAATCTGCCAACTGGTGTCTTTTTGCAACAAGTTGGTAAAGCAAGTACCAGGAGATATTGCTGCCTCTCCTCAACTGGTTGAGAAACACCAGAGTCAAAGTTCATTCTACTTGTGCTGTGGCCTCTTGGGCCATTGTGCAAAGGGTTTCTCTCAAAACTCTTCCATGTAGTTGCTATGCAGATAATTTAAAATTCTCATCCTTGTTTTCAAATCCCTCCGTGGCCTCGCCCCTCGCTATCTCTGTAACCTCCTCCAGCCCTACAACCCTCCGAAATCTCTGCTGTCTTCCAATTCTGGCCTCTTGCGCACCCCCGATTTTCTTTGCTCCACCATTGGCGGCCGTGCCTTCAACTGCCTAGGCCTGAAGCTCTGGAATTCCCTCCCTAAACTTCTCCGTGCCTCTACCTCTTTCTCCTCCTTTAAGACGCTCCTTAAAACCTAACTTTCACCTGTCCTAATATCTCCTTATGTGGCTCGGTGTCAAATTTTGTTTGCTAACGCTCCTGTGAAGCGCTTTGGGACGTTTTACCACGTTAAAGGCACTATATAAATGCAAGTTGTTGTTGAATGCGCATAATTTACTGCCTTGATCTGCTGCTGAAGCTGATTACCCTCAAATGAAGTCAGAACAATCTCCAACTACTGTGTTGCTTTGTTGATTTATATGTGAAGGTTGAATGATTAGGGTACAGTTAAATTACTTGCAATAGACATCGTCCTGCTTTTGAATGTAGTTTCGTCTCCATGTACAAATCTCTGTCCTTTGCTCTGGAGAACTTAGAATGTATTTTTTTTTGTTTCCTGCCTCATTGCATCAAGTCAGTCTCACTGCTGCCACCACCTCCAAAAGGTGTGTTCAAACAACAAGGCCTTGTGTGCAGTGGAGCCTGAGGGGAGAACACGGCAATGGTAGAATGCCAAACGTAAAAAAAAAATACCCTGCACCTCGGCAACTTACGGTGTAGGCGCCAGCAACCCTGTGATATCTCGCCCAAGGGAGATTGAAGACAGCGAGCGTTTAATGGGCTGCTTAAGCAAGGGGGCAACCGTCACAGCTGAGTTCAATCCTGCCCTCATTAAACAACACACACGCAACGTTCTCTGGATAGCGACCACAAGTGACTGATTTCTTTCCTTTTGCTGTAGCCTGGGGTGCTGAGGCCAGTTGTAGTGCCCCTCGTGCCACTGCAGCTAGGATCAGGGCATTAAATTCTTGGTGATTAAGTCCCAGTGGTGTTCTTGTATTGGGTTGATCAAAGAATGAGAGACCTATTTAATCTAAGACTCACTGTGTCCACAGTGATGTTTATGTACCGTAGGCAATGGATGAAAGGTGTGCTCACGGTGCTGAGGAGCCTAAAATTTGATACCAGGCCAAGCTGTTTTTGGGGTCCGGGAGCCCAGTGTTTGTCTAGGTACAGCAGCTGCATAAATGGTGTGGCTATGGAGTCCTGCTATGTGTGTGGTGTGCTGAATACCAAGGTCTGCTTTCAAGATGGTGGATATTATGTTTGGTATTTGAAAGCTGCCAGTGACATTTGGTGCTGAGGGGGCATAAAGATGGGAAAGTTTTTTAGTGACCGTTGCCTTCATGCAAGCGTTTGTGCTCACTGTCGTGCTCTGTACGTGTGCTTCACTTACTGTGTGCTGCACTTTACTGTCAGTCTACTTTCTCTTCCCAGCTTGCACTGCCAGTGGAGTTGGTGAGAGCCCAGGTGAGAGAGCCCATCTTGTGCTTTTTGAGTGTGCTTGGCATCATTTTCACCCTTTCTGGGTTAGGTTGGCCTTTTGGGTAAAGTACTACTCACCCGAGAGGATAAGTAACCTTCCTTGCTAAAGCAGCTCAGTGAATACAACAGTGTACCCAATAACAGCAGCAAAATCCATCAGCTGCTTAGTTTATCATTTGCAAGTTATTGGGCCGAATCCTGCTGGAAAAATAACGGCATGTTATTAATGCGCAAATCGGCCAGCAAGTTCACGGGATTAAGAGCTACACCGTGAGTCGCGAATCTCTGGAACTTGCTGGTTGATTTACGCCGCACTGCTGTTTGCTTTGCACAAAAGGCATCTCGCCATCAGCCTCCCTGTTATTTTTAAGATCTTGCTAGATTTGCACATTAATTGCCCATTAAACTCGCTGCAGAAAGTTAGGGCTGGTGATTAAGAGCATAAGTACCCTTTAACGACATGATAATTGTTGATGTGATGCCAATCAACCTCTCTGGCCCAGAAAGGGAACTATTTAAACTGTTCAATCTCATTCTTGCATGTAGTAAATTCTTTTTGGAGATTTTAAAACTTTCAAATTTACATTTTTTTTTTCTCTCTCTTAAACCGTTCTTTCTTTCCCTCTCTCTTTATTTCTCTTTCTGCGCTGGATTTGACTCTAATTCACCCTCCTTCTCCGTCATTCCTCTGTTTCTTTCTCAATTCTTAAATCTCATTGATTAAGGAGATGGACTGTTGGTCTCGCTGTTCACTAAGGTCCCAGAGGCCCCGTTGCCCTCGCCATTCCGTTATCAGCTCGCACTTCCAGCAAGTCACAGTGCAAAAAGTTTTTGAGCTGAAGGGTGAGAGAAAAAGCCTAAATAACGGCCTATGTTGAGAGATGTCTCACTCCAGCAAGAATTGGTCCATTGTCTTTAGTTCTCTTGCATGCTACCCCTCCCCTGAACTTCGCCCCAGATCTTGCACCTTCCCAAACTAAGAGGAAAATAGCAACTGCTCCCAAGTTACAGTAGGTGCCACTCTGATTCCTTTTCACCACCCTCCACTCACCAATGCCTTTCTACTTCCTCTCCTGAAGAAAGTGACACGTGCTGGCTACACAGGCACGGTGAGTCGCAACAGCGAACGTCACGAGTTATATTACAACCGTGGGGGCAGGGGGAGAGAAGAGGAGGAGAGTTCCCAACCTAGTCCTCACCGGGCATCCTAGTCTGTACGGCTCAGTACGCACAATATGGTCCTTAAACTTTCGGGCGCTCTCTGATACTCTCTTCAGTTGGTAGGAGGTGCACAAGAGAGGCTGTGGTGCGCCTGACTTTGACACTCCCTCTGATGAACTTTGCCTTCACTCAGCGCATCGAGACTTGAAATGTGCTGTGTGTGGGGGAGGGAATTGTGGACCAATGTCCTGCCTCACCAGGTCATCTGTCGAACACTCTTTTTGGCCTCTGGTCCCTGTGCAGCATTCTGTGGCTGAGAAGATGGACTGATTACCTGATCCTGGCTCTCTATCACCGATGCTCTGCAAGCAGGGATTGTGTAAAGGCATCCTTGAGTTGACTCATGTTCTTGGCTTGTAACCTGTTATCCTGCTGGGGCTGCTGAGGTCAGATAGGTGTGCGCGCGTGCGCGTCTGTGTATATGTGATTCCATATACACCCACTATGGGTCATGTCTTTGTTAATTTAAATCCAATCTTGATATTTGGAAGTGCTTGGAGCGTTCTTCTGTTCAGAATCCGTGGAGTAGCCCAGTGCAACTCCCACCACACCCGATCAGTGGTTATCTCGGCCAACAGCAACCCACAGCACTAAGACAGCTTTCAAATGGCACGCATGTTCTGCCCAGTAACTGGGGTGAGAGGAGACAGAATCATGCCCAGAAATATAGCTGAAGGGGTTACTCTCCTTTCTCTCTCTCTCCCCACTTTGAGTGTGCTGAATTCTGTACATGGCAAGGATTATTGATTTTAGAAAGTTTAAAATGTTATAGTGCACTTGTGATTCAGCTAATGCTGTATTGAGGTCATGCGGCATGCTTTAACCTAAGTTAAGTGCAAACTAACTGTGAGTGCCTGTTTTATGCTAATATTACAGATGGTTAGGTCAGATGTGGGGTTCACTGCTCTGCATGTGGTACAAGGGCCAGGTATATAGTGGATACCACACCGGCCCTGGGTTATACCACATTTAAAACAACAAGCAGGTCCAATCACGTAAGATGTGAGTTACAACTCGTGCATTCGGGTCCATTTGTTTAAACAAGATATGGCGCTGGGACCAATGACATCCTGCGTATGTAGCTACCAACGGTCGTTTGAAAAGCATTATTATGAAGAACAAAAAGAATGGCAAGGCCCACCTTCTCTAAGTAGGAATGCCGTATTTGCATGTGGTTAATCTGTTGTTGGACTAGAGTCCGTGATCAGACCCTTGTGACCATCTTGGTGGCTGTAGTAATGTTGCCAAGATATTTTTATGTAATGTTTTCACAGGTTTAACTTGTGATTGAGTTGAGGTGATTCTGATGCAATGTTATTCTTCCCTTAAATTAAATGTTGGTTCTAATCACTGTGCGTTCTTTACCTCTAATTCCTTCCCTCTTCCTCTTCGGGATCTGTCTCCCACTTGGAACGTTTAGTTATGTGAAAGGGACTTTTACAAGGCTAGTTGGTGCCAACTGTGTAAAAATGTTCACACGCAGGCTAACTAGTGCTGTGGGGAAGGATTCAAACTTGACTGGGCACCACAATGAAACATTGGAAAGGACTGGGAGAGACGAATAGTTCAGAAAAAGGAAGGATCAAAGAGGGGGCGAATGCGGGGCAGTCTAAGATGAGTTTGGAGTGCATGTGTGTAAATGCAAGTAGTGTGGTAAATAAGGTTGGTGAGCTGCAGGCACAAGTCGCCACATGGGACTATGACATAGTGGCAATAACAGAGACCTGGCTTAAAGAAGGGGAGGATTGGGTATATAATATTCCTGGCTACAAGGTATTCAGGAAAGATAGGGAAGGAAAGAAAGGAGGGGGTGTGGCAGTATTGATTAAAGAAACAATTATAGCACCGGAAAAGGATGATGAAGTTGAGGAGGGGTCAATGAATCTATTTGGTTAGAATTAAGGAATAATAGAGGAGCTATTACACTAGGTGTATAATATAGGCCACCAAATAGTGGGAAGGAGATAGAGGAGAACATTTATAGGCAAATTACAGAGAGATGCAAGAACTATAAAGTAGTGATAATGGGGGATTTCAATTATCCCAATATAGACTGGGATAGTAACAGTGTAAAGGTCAAAGAGGGGAAGGAGTTTCTGAAATGTGTACAAGAGAACTTTCTTGATCAGTGTGTTTCCAGACGTACGAATGCTGGATCTCGTTCTGGGGAATAAAGTGGGGCAAGTGGAGCATGTTTCCATCGGGGAGCATTTGGGGAATAGTGATCATAATATTAGGTTTAGAATAGTTATGGAAAAGGACAAGGAATGATCAAGTGTAAAAAACTGGAGGAGGGCTAATTTCAGTGAGTTAAAGGATCTTGCCCTGGAGGATTGGAATCAAAAATTGTTTGGGTACAGAATAGACACATCCCCACGAGGGGGAAATGAAGGGCATCCAAAGCTAGAGCTCCCTGGATGACTAAAGATATAGAGATTAAAATGAGACAGAAAAAGGAGGCTTATGACAAATGCAAAGTTCATAATGCAGTAGAGAGCCAAGCTAAATACAGAAAGTACAGAGATCTAAAAAAAAAAGGGAATAATAGGGGCAGAGTATGAGAATAGATTAGCGGCCAACATAAAAGGGAACACAGAAGTCTTTTATAAACATAAAATAGTAAAAGGGTGGTCAAAGAAAGGGTGGGGCCGATTAGGGACAAAAAAGATCATCATGTGGAGGAAGAGGGCATGGCTGAGATACTAAACGAATACTTCGCATCGGTCTTCACTAGATAAGAGGATGCTGCCATTGTAGCAATAAAGGAGGAGGTAGTAGTGATATTGGATAGGATAAAAATAGATAGAGGAGGTACTTAAAAAATTGGCAGTACTCCAAGTAGAAAAGTCACCCGGTCCAGATGGGATGCACCCTAGGTTACTGATGGAAATTGCAGAAGCACTGGCCACAATCGTCCAATCCTCCTTAGATATGGGGATGGTACTGGAGGATTGCAAATATTATACCCCCCCCCCCCAATCAAAAAAGTGGAGAGGGAGAAAATTGGTGATCACAGGACACCCAGCCTAATGTTGGTGGTGGGGAAACTTTGAGACAATAATTTGGGACAAAATTAATTGGCTCTTGGAAAAGTATGGGTTAATAAATGAAAGTCAGCATGGATTTGTTAAAGGAAAATCATGTTTGACTAACTTGATTGAGTTCTTTGATGAAGTAACGGAGAGGGTTGATGAGGGTAGTGCGGTTAATGTTGTGTATATTGATTTTCAAAAGGCATTTGATAAAGTACCACATGGCAGACTGGTTAGCAAAATTAAAGCCCATGGGATTAAAGGGACAGTGGCAGCGTGGATACAAAATTGGCTGAGGGATAGAAAGCAGAGAGCAGTGGTGAACAATTGTTTTTCAGACTGGAGGGAAGTATATAGTGGTGTTCCCCAGTGGTCAGTATTAGGACCATTGCTTTTTTTGATATATATTCATGACTTGGACTTGGTTATAGAGGGTCTAATTTCAAAGTTTACAGATGACACAAAATTTAGAAATGTAGTCAACAATGTGGAGGATAGTAACATGCTGCAGGAGGACATGGACAGACTGGTGAAATGGGCAGACACATGGCAGATGAAATTTAAGAGGTGAGAAGTGACATATTTTGGCAGGAAGAATGAGGAGAGGCAATATAAACTAAATGGTACAATTTTAAAAGGGGTGCAGGAACAGAGACCTGCGGATGTATGTACACAAATCTTTGAGGGTGGCAGGACCAGTTGGGAAGGCTGTTTAAAAAGCATATAGGGCCTTGGGCTTTATTTAGAGGCATAGAGTACAAAAGCAAGGAAGTTATGCTAAACCTTTATAAAACATTGGTTCGGCCTCAACTGGAGTATTGTGTCCAATTCTGGGCACCACACTTTAGGAAAGATGTCAAGACGTTAGAGAGGGTGCAAAAGAGATTTAGCAGAATGATGCCAGGGATGTGGGATTTCAGTTGTGTGGAGAGACTGGAGAAGTTGGGATTGTTCTCCATAGAGTAGTGAAGGTTAAGGAAAGATTTGTTCGGCGTTCAAAATCATAAAGGGTTTTGATGGAGTAAATAAAGAGAAACTGTTTCCAGTAGCAGAAGGGTCAATAACCAAAGGACACAGATTTAAGATGATTGGCAAAAGAACCAGAGGCGACATGAGGAAACATTTTTTTACGCAGAGTTATGATCTGAAATGCGCTGCCTGAAAAAATTTACTGAGCTATGGGGAAAGAGTGGGGGAGTGGGACTAATTGGATAGTACTTTCAAAGAGCTGGCACAGGCACGATGGGCTGAATGGCCTCCTTCTGTGCTGCAGTCTTTGTATGATGCTATGCATTTTGTGAAGATCAGTTGTAATTCTGTGAATAAAAGAAAACACCTGAGTTAATAGCACTGCTTTAGATAACTTCACCACTGAATACGTGCAGGATACTACCCGCATGCTGCTGGGGGCCAACATTTAAACAAAGGACACGGCCGGATAATGCACAAGTGAAGTCAGTGTGTTATATTCAGTTGGATCTAGAGTGCTGCGTAGTACAGGGCTATGTGTGGGTTGATGCACTGTGCTACGTGTTGGGTTATTTGTGGTCCTGTGTAGTACAGGACAGTGTAGATTGGTGCACGGTGCTGTGTTGGGTGAAGAACATAAGAAATAGGAGCAGGAGTAGGCCATACAGCCCCTCAAGCCTGCTCTGTCATTCAATAAGATCACTGCTCATCTTCTACCTCAACTCTCCTTTCCTGCCCATCCCCTTATCTGTATTCGTGGGCCTATGTAGTACAGGGCTGTATGCATGTGGCTTGATTCAGGGCCTTAATAGTCTGTTTTGTAGAGCAGTCTTTGTGGGTTGGTGCAGGATTATTCATGCTGTGGAGTTCCGGGCTTTGTGTGTTTGGGTGACAGCTGGATTTTTTGGGCTGTTTTTGTGGGTTGGTATAGGGTTATTCACTGCTGTGTGCAGACCTGGGCTGTGTTTGTGGATGGGCGTGTGCGCAGAACTGGGCTGTGTTTGTGGATTGCTGTGTTTGTGGATGGGCGTGTGCGCAGAACTGGGCTGTGTTTGTGGATTGGTGTGTGCAGACCTGGGCTGTGTTTGTGGATTGGTGTGTGCAGACCTGGGCTGTGTTTGTGGATTGGCGCTGTGTGCAGAACTGGGCTGTTTGTGGATTGATGTGGGGTTTTTCGCTGTGCTGTTTGGCCCAAACCTTGTACTACACACATCTGAGAAGCTGGTTACTGAACTGATTCCACAGAGGAGAGACATGTGATGACTTCAAGTGTCAGGAGAGTGATAAAGGGTCTTTGTGTACAGATTTTAACTTAGAAGTGTTCTTCATCTTCAGATTTTTATGACACTCAGTGGGTTGTATGAGGCACATGTGAAATTGTACTGAAAATCCTGAGTGTTTGGTGAGTTACAGTCACAGCAGTCTGAGATTTGCCTGTATTGCAGTGTTCAGATAACGTGGTATCTGTTTCAGTTGCTCTCCCTGTGACCAGCTTTGTTTTCTGTGGAAAGATCTTGTGTATTTACCAGATTGGTCAGTCTGTTGTGTTGCTAGCGCTCTCTAACCAAATGTTAAGACGGCTGAAGTGAAATTCCGGTGTTTTTTAATTGTGACTCAGGTGAAGGTGACAGGGGAACTAGCAGTGGCCACCAGCCAGGTTGCCAAGCTGCAGCTGGAGCTCACAGCCCACCAGAAGAAAGAGATGGAGTTGCGCAGCCAGCTTGCATCAGCACTGCAGGAGGCAGAGGGTCAAGGACTGCGGCTCAACAGTGTGGAAGTCCAGTTAACAGGTACGCAGGATGGCTCCGAACTCCCATGTGGTATGAATCCAGTAATAGGGAAGAGAGACCTTGGGGTTCACATACACAAATCTTTGAAGGTGGCAGGACAAGATGCTGTTTAAAAAAGCATATGGGGTTCTAGGCTTTATAAATAGAGGCATAGAGTACAAAGGCAAAGAAGTTTTGGTAAACTTTTATAAATCACTGGTTGGGCCTCAGCTGGAGTATTGTGTCCAATTCTGGGCACCACACTATAGGAACGTTGTCCAGGCTTTGGAGAGGGTGCAGAGGAGATTTACTAGAATGGTACCAGTTATGTAAAGAGACTAGAGGAGCTGGGATTGTTCTCCTTTAGCGTAGAGAAGGTTAAGGGGAAATTTGATAGAAGCGTTCAAAATCATGAAGGGTTTTGATAGACTAGATAAGGAAAAACTGTTTCCACTGACAGATGAGTCGGTAACCAGAAGACACCAGATTCAAGATAATTGGTATAAGAATCAGAGGGGAGATGAGGAGAAATTTATTATGATCTGGAATGCACTGCCTGAAAGGGTGGTGGAAGCAGATTCAATAATAAACTTTCAAAGGGAATTGGATATATACTTGAAAAGGAAAAATTTGCAGGGCAACGAGGAAAGAGCAGGGGAATGGGACTAATTGCATAGCTCTTTCATAGAGCAGGCACGATGGGCTGAATGATGGTCTTCTGTGCTGTATGATTCTAAGAGCATTTTTACAGCATGAGCAGGTCAGCAAGCTTTCCTGCTCTGACCTGACCTATGCCTCTTCTGATCTAGGGTGCCTGGGACAACTTGGGCAATCATCATTACTTCATTTTGCTTCCCCCCCCCCCCCCCACCCCCAGTGTGCTGGAGAAGCACCCAGCTGTTTGCTGTTCCTCCTTCGATAGACCTTGCTAAGCTTGGGTGGAGGCTACATGAGGCGTCGTGGCCAGGAGCAAGTCATGGCTTTAACATTGAACTGTATCCTTTTTTGTGAACCTGCTGCACCACAGTGAAACTGGTCGACACATCCCCATGTCACCTCAGCCGAAATTGGAAGTTGTGGAGAGTGATTCTACTAGTCTTGTGATAGTATGCCTATAGGTTTGCCCGTGGTGCAGCTCAGCCTGGGTGGAGCATGGTTGGGCAGACATGGCAGGTTGAGCCTACGACCTGGCTCTATCACAGCAGGGGGAGAGGGTTTTGTCTGATTTGGGTGGACGGTAGATACCTGATTGTCCACCAGTAACCTACTCCTGCCACTTGTGTCTCTCAGAGCTGCAGGAGTTGTCGGAGAGCGCTCAGACTCGGTGCAAAGCAGAGAAACAAAGCCGCAAGCAGTTGGAGGTGAAGGTCGCCAGCGTGGAGGAAGAGCTCACGGACCTGCGAGCTGAGAAGGAGAATCTGGAAAAGGTAGAGAGTGAAGTAGATCTTGGTGGCTACAGCGGTGACTGATCCAGAATATTTCCGTATTTATGAAGATCCTGTCTATCTGTGACAGTATCATGAGAAATAGGAGCAGGAGTTGGCCACATGGCCCCTCGGGCCTGCTCCGCCATTCATTCAGATCATGGCTGATCTTCAACCTCAACTCCACTTTCCTGCCCGATTTCCTTAGATTCCAAAAATCTATCGATCTCCGTCTTGAATATACTCAATGACTGAGCATCCACAGCCCACTGGGATAGAGAATTCCAAAGATTCACAACCCTGTGAGTGAAGAAATTCCTCCTCATCTCAGTCCTAAATGGCCGACCGCTTATCCTGAGACTACGCCCCTTAGTTCTAGATTCTTCAGCCAGGGGAAACAGCCTCTCCGCACCTACCCTGTCAAGCCCCCTCAGAATCTTGTGTTTCAATGTGATCACCTCTCATTCTAAATCCCAGAGAGTATAGGCCCATTCTAGTGAGAGTGCAGGAGATGATGAGATGCAGCTTTTGTATCCATGCATTCCTGGTGACCATGCACTCTGCCTGATGCAGACTGGAGGACAGCTGCCCCTCTGAAGAAGGGAGAACTGGGGTGAGTTGCCTCTTGCTCCCAAGCTGCTCGTCTGGATGGCTGGTTTTTAAAAAATAGAAAGACTTGCCTTTTATATAGCCCCTTTCATGACCTCAGGATGTCCCAAAGTGCTTTGTAGCCAATGAAGTCCTTTTTGGAAATGTAGTGACTGTTGTAATGTGTTGAAGCTTGAGAACAAGTTGTCCCTGATTTATTTTAGGGGGGGAACAAAATGCATGGGGTGGGAGGGAAAGAGAATGAAATCAGTCTGATCCAGATGTTGTTCAATTTTTTTTATCCAAAGTCAGTGAGTCCTATAAACTTCCCGAGATATTTCAATGCCAAGAGGCAATGGAAATGGTAAAAAGTTAAGACGGGAGGGTGGGAGGAGAGACAAGATTTACAGCAGCTTCAGGAGGATCTTGTGGTCATTGAATCTTCTGTGCTTAGAGTTTAGCAGAGAGGAAGAGGAAAGGAGTAACGGAGCGGCAGCGAGCGGAGGAGGAGATGGACGAAATCCGGAAATCGTATGAGGAGGAGCTGGGAAACATACGGGCGATAATGAAGAAAACCCGCACGTCGACCGACCATGCAGCGGCAGAGCAGGTAAACACGGTGGCTGAGAGTGGGAGGGAGGAGCGGGCGCCTCGCTCGCTCGCTCACTCACATACATCCACGTCTAACGTTCCATAGCACAGGCTGGGTTCAACCCCCTCTGATTTACTGCTCCTCCGTGAGTTTCTGATCTCAGCAGGGCTGAACAGGAGATGGAAGCGGGCGAACAGTGGCACTTTGCCACACACTCTGGCCTGGCTGTGGTCAGTTACAGAGGGGCAATGCAAAGGCTTGAGCTTTCTCGGCCTCGTCAGAAACAATATTGCTTTTTAATCAAACAAACTTTTTGGGTAAAACCCAGAAATTACCTCATCCTCCAATGTTTCACGGCTGCAAAGTAAACTTTTTTTGCCGGATAGATCTACTACGAGACAGCTAATCGCCTGATCATAAGATGGATATAGGTGACAAAGGTCACTTGTCCCATCCTGCCCCATTCCAGAAAGATAGAAAATGGACAGTTGCCCCGTCACAGCCCTCTGCTGTTCCTCCATATATCCCGGCTGGGCGGGGGAATGTGACCTCCTGTTGCCAAATCGTAGCTCCCAGCACAGTGTTAGTGCACAACAGTGGGAGGTACTAGGAGCCCTGGTTCAGCAATATCTAGTTTCTTTGGCCAAACCATAATGTTCAGCAACCCTTATTGCGAGATGTTGTTTTAAAAAAAAATGGATGTTAGATAATTAGAAGGCACCAAATGTATTTTACAAGTAAATACAATGACTAACTACAATGACTAATATTCCTGATGTCCAATAAATTTCCTCCTTGTATCCCCACCCTAACAAATGCAATGCAAGGTAGAACTGCTCTATCTATAGAGATACGGCAAATGCATTATCCTGCACTATCCACAATTTAATAAGTATTACTTTTAGATAACCTTTAATGTGATTAGGACCCTTTGTTTTTACTCGTGTATAAAAATAAATTGTATGTGTCTTCATCTATATGAAGATAAGATAATTGGCAAAAGAACCAGAGGGGAGATGAGGAAACATTTGCAGGGCTTTGGGGGAAGAGTGGGACTAATTGGATAGGCACGATGGGCTGAATGGCCTCCTTTGCGGTTTGATTCTACATCTTCTGCACATGTACCATGGTATGGATGTCATTGGACGTGTGGCGTTGTGCGTGGTTTTATTTGAAGAACTTTATCGATGAATACAACATCACTGAATCTACTCTGATTTTAAAACTGGAATCTTGTTGAAGTAGCTTCCCTTGTGTTTTTTTTAGATTTCAGTGATGCAGGCAGAGCTGGAATCACAGTGGCAGGCCAAGTGTGACCGAATGTTGGCATCAGCCAAGGAACAGCACAGCCAGCAGTATCGGGAAGTCTGCGAACAGCGGGAATCCCACCAGTTTAGGGTCTCCCAGCTGGAGGCGAAGGTGGGTGGTTTCTAGGATTGAGGGGCGGAGGAAGGCAGGAGGTATCCTGGGGCGGGGGGTTGGCGGGAGGTATCCTGGGGCGGGGGGTGGGCGGGGGGTATCCTGGGGCGGGGGGTATCCTGGGGCGGGGGGCGGGCGGGGCAGGGGCGGGGGGCGGGGGCGGGGGGGCTGCAGAGACGAGACATGTGGAACTCATGCAGGACCCAGTGATCTCAGTGCCTCTGTTCAGATGTGTGTGGGCTTGTGCTATGGACTGGTGCAATACCAGAAGAATCTTGTTTTAATTTTAATTTCTGCTTCAAAAGTGGGTTTGTTTTTACCCCTCTTGTACCAGCCTAAATGCAATGGTCCGCATCATTCCTCAGAGGAAATAGTATGTTTGCTGTGACCAGCTATTGGTGAACCCATTAGAACAGCCTGCTATTACATGCCCATCAATCCTTTCTCCCCTGGAATTACAGCTTGGAATCTGAGCAGGAAGCTGTTATCTAACCCCCACCCCCACCCCCCCCAACCCGGCACACTGTACCACCTGGCAGCTCTGATGCATTTTTTTTGTCACATTCTTCTTCTTTGTTTTCTTCTCTCTCTTCCCCACCCCCTCAAAGAAATTCTCTCTCCCTCTCTTGCAGCTGCTGCTGCCTAATGTTGGGGTCCAGTTCCACAGATGCCCGCAGCCTTTTGTCATCACAAAGAAAGAAAGGTCTTGCATTTATATAGCACCTTTATCGATCTCAGGACGTCCCATACGAACATACAAATTAAGAGCGGGAGTAGGCTATTCGGCCCCTCGAGCCTGCTCTGCTATTTGATAAGATCATGGCTGCTCTGATTGTGACCTCAACCCTACTTTCCCATCTACCTACTATAACCTTTGACTCCCTTGTTAATCAGGAATCTACCTAACTCAGCCTTAAAAATATTCAATGACCCTGCCTCCACCCTCTCTGGGGAAGGGAGTTCCACCGACTCACGACCCTCTGAGAGAAAAAATTTCTCCTCATCGCTGTCTTAAATGGGAGACCCCTTATTTTTAAGCCGTATCCCCTAGTTCTAGTCACTCCACAAGGGGAAACATCCTCTCAGCATCTACCCCTTCTAGTCCCCACAGGATCTTATATGTTTCAATAAGATCGCCTCTCATTCTTCTAAACTCCAGTGTATACAGGCCCAACTTGTCCAACCTTTCCTCATAAGATAACCCCCTCATCCCAGGAATCAGTCGAGTGAACCTTCTCTAAACAGCCTCTAAAGCAATTATGTCCTTTCTTAAATAAGGAGACCAAAACTGCACACAGTATTCTAGATGTGGTCTCACCAATGCGCTGTACAACTGTAGCAAAACATCTCTACTTTTATATTCCATTTGCCTTCCTAATCACTTGCTGTACCTGCATACTAACTTTTTGTGATTCATGTACTAGGACACCCAGATCCCTCTGTACCTCAGAGTTCTGCAATCTCTCTCCATTTAAATAATATACTGCTTTTCTATTGTTCCTGCCAAAGTAGACAAGTTCACAATTTCCCACATTATACTCCATCTGCCAAATTTTTGCCCATTCACTTAACCTATTTATATCCCTTTGCAGACTCTTTATGTCCTCTTCACAACTTCCTTTCCTACCTACCTTTGTGTCATCAGCAAATTTAGCAACCATATGTTCAGTCCCTTCATCCAAGTCATTGATATAGATTGTAAATAGTTGAGGCCCCAGCACTGATCCCTGTGGCACTCCACTTGTTACATCTTGCCAAGCTGAAAATGACCCATTAATGCCCACTCTCTGTTTCCTGTTAGCTAACCAATCCTTTATCCATGCTAATATGTTACCCCCTACACCATGAGCTCTTATTTTGTGTAGTAGCCTTTGATGTGGCACCTTGTCAAATGCCTTCTGGAAATCCAAGTACACCACATCCACAGGATCCCCTTTATCCACGTTGCTTGTTACTTCCTCAAAGAACTCTAATAAATTAGTCAAACACGATTTCCCTTTCACAAAGCCGTGTTGACCGTCCCAAATTGCTTTACAGCCAGTGAAGTACTTTTGAAGTGTTGTCACTGTTGTAACGTAGGAAATGCAGTAGCCAATTTGCACACAGCGAGGCCCCACCAACAGGTATGTGATAATGACCATAGAATCATAGGTACAGCACAAATTAAGAATGGCACAAATTGGATATCTTTTTCAAAGAGCTGGCACAGGCACGATGGGCCTTTCGACCCATCGTGCCTGTGCCAGCTCTTTGAAAAAGATATCTAATTTGTGCCATTCTCCTGCTCTTTCCCAATGGCTAGGTAAATTTTTTTCCTTTCAATTATTTTTCTAATTCCCTTAGCCAGTTTTGTATCCGCACTCCCAATGTCCATTTAATCCCACGGGCTTTAATTTTGCTAACAAATCTATGATGTGGTACTTTATCAAATGCCTTTAGAAAGTCCATTTATACATCATCAACTGCACTGCCCTCATCAACCCTCTCCATTACTTCATCAAAGAACTCAAATCAAGTTAGTCAAACATGATTTTCCTTTAACAAATCTGTGCTGACTTTCATTTATTAGCCCATACTTTTCCAAGTCCCAATTAATTTCAGGATTATTGTCTCAAATTTTGCAGACCACCAACGTTACGCTGACTGGCCTGTAATTGCCAGGTTAATTCCCCTCTTTTTTTGAACATTTTCAATCCTCCAGACTTCCGGCGCCATCCCCATATCTAAAGAAGATTGGTAGATTGTGGCCAGACCCTCCGCAATTTCCACCCATAGTTCTCTCAGTAATCTCTGATGCATCCCATCTGGACCGGGTGACGTTTCTACTTGGAGTACTGCCAATCTTTGAAGTACCTCTTTATTTTCATCCTATCCAATATCGCTACTACCTCTTCCTTTACTACTGTGATGGCAGCATCCTCTTTAGTGAAGACCAATGTGAAGTATTCACTCAGTACCTCAGCCATGCCCTCTGCCTCTGTGAGCAGTTCTGGGCACCGCACCTTCGGAAGGACATATTGGCCTTGGAGGGAGTGCAGCGTAGGTTTACTAGAATGATACCCGGATTTCAAGGGTTAAGTTACGAGGAGAGATTACACAAATTGGGGTTGTATTCTCTAGAGTTTCGAAGGTTAAGGGGTGATCTGATCGAAGTTTATAAGATATTAAGGGGAACAGATAGGGTGGATAGAGAGAAACTATTTCCGCTGGTTGGGGATTTTAGGAGTAGGGGGCAGTGTCTAAAAATTAGAGCCAGACCGTTCAGGAGTGAGATTAGAAAACATTTCTACACACACAGGGTTGTAGAAGTTTGGAACTCTCTTCCGCGAACGGCAATTGATACTAGCTCAATTGCTAAATTTAAATGTGAGATAGATAGCTTTTTGGCAACCAAAGGTATTAAGGGATATGGGCCAAAGGCAGGTATATGGAGTTAGATCACAGATCAGCCATGATCTTATCAAATGGCGGAGCAGGCACGAGGAGCTGAATGGCCTACTTATGTTCCTATGCCTCCACAAGAAGTTGTCCCTTTTGTCCCTAATCAGTCCCACCCTTTCTTTGACCACCCTTTTACTATTTACATGTTTATAAAAGACTTTTTGGGTTCCCCTTTATGTTAGCCACTAATCTATTCTCATTCTTCCTCTTTGCCCCTCTTCCTCCCTTTTTTAGATCTCCTCTGTACTTTCTGTATTCAGCCTCTTTCTCTACTGTAATATGAACCTTACATTCGTCATAAGCCTCCTTTCTCTGTGTCATTTTAATCTCTGTCTTTAGTCATCTAGGGAGCTTTAGCTTTGGATGCCTTTCCTTTCCCCTTTGTGGGAATGTGTCTACTCTGTACTTGAAGGCCTCCCATTGTTCAATTCCTGTTTTGCTTACCAACTTTTGATTCCAATCCATCTGGGCAAGATTGCTTGTTAACTCACTGAAATTTGCCCTCCTCCAGTAAAGCATTTTCACATTTGATTGCTCCTTGCCCTTTTCCCTAACTATTCTAAACCTAATATGATAACTGTTTCTCACATGCTCCCCCACTGAAACACACTCCACCTGCCCCACTTTATTCCCCAGCATTAGATCTAGCATTGCTTCCTTCCTCGTTGGGCTGGAAACGCACTGTTCCAGAAAGTTCTCTTGGACATATTTTAGGAATTGCTCCCCCTCTTTGCCCTTTACACTGTTACTGTCCCAGTCTACATTGGGATAATTGAAATCCCCCATTATCACTACTTTATAGTTCTTGCATCTTTCTGTAATTTGCCTGCAAATGTTCTCCTCTGTCTCCTTCTCACTATTTGGTGGTCTATATTATACACCCAGTTGTGTAATAGCTCCTCTATTGTTCCTTAATTCTAACCAAATAGATTCTGTCTTTAACCCCTCAACTGCATCATCCCTTTCCAGTGCTATAATAGCTTCTTCGATCAATACTGCCGTTTTCCACCCCCCTCCCCACTTTCTTTCTTTCCTTCCCTATCTTTCCTGAAAACCTTGAGCCAGGAATATTAAGTACCCAACCCTCCCCTTCTTTGAGCCAGGTCTCTATTGTTGCCATATATCATAGACCTATGTGGCGATTTGAGCCTGCAGCTCACCAACCTTATTTACCATGCTACGTGCATTTATGCACATGCACTCCAATCTCATCTTAGATTGTCTTGCATTTGCCCCCTGTTTGATCCCTCCTATTTCTGAACTATTCTTTAATCTAGTGCTATTTGTCCCTCCCAGTCCTCTGTGTACCTTGTATCTCCTTTCTAATGTTTCATCCTGGTTCCCACCAGATTATCTGTTTTAGTGATGTTGGTTCAGGGATAAATATTTGCCATGACACTGGGGTGAATTCCCCTGCTCTTCTACGAAATAGTGCCATGTGATCTGTTACGCTAACCTGAGAGGGCAGGCGGGACCTCAGTTAACATCTCATCCGAAAGACGGCACCTCCGTCGGTGCAGCACTCCCTCATTACTGCACTGGAGTGTCAGTCTAGAGTATGTGCTTTAGTACCTAGAGTGGGACTTGAACCCATAACTGTCTGGCACAGAGGCGAGTACTACCACTGAGCCATGGCTGACACATAAACAGGAATAGCCATCGTTCATCTAAGCCTAGACGTTGAGTGTGTGGCGTCACAGCCAAGCCCGATCCTGTCTTCGTCTGGTGGTCATATGCTTGCAGCAGGCGTCACTGGAAAGTGGGAGCAGTGGCTGGGTTTTCTCTTCCTGACCCGTAGATGTTGATGGGAATTGTAGTGCCCACTCAATTGCCCCAGCCAACTCAGCGCTGACTAGGAGTTGTACCTGGACCTTCCTAGCCTGTTTGAGCATCTCTCTATGCAATAATCTATCTAGGACAGCCAGTGTCTGTTGTATAAAAACAGTGTGCTTAGTGTGCCTCTGTCACACTGTCACTTAACTTTCTGTAGAGAAAGTCTCAAGGAGCATACAATACTGGAGCCAGGATTTCTGCAATCTCTTAATTGACCTCTGTGAACATGCCCAGTGTTGACTTAGCAGTTAGACTTTGTAACCTGAAAGGGTCACATACGTACACTTCCAGCAGCAAAATAATACATTTTGTTTCACGTGATGTAATTTTTTCTGTCCTTCCAAAGCACTGTATCTTGATTTTGAGCAGCGCCACAGAAGATTTACTAGTTCAAAAACTACATCAGCACTTCCTGTCTGTCACACTTCAGAGACCACAGACAGTCTGATTTTTGTTTTTTCCAGATTATACTCTACTGTTTTAGGCTGTACAGTTTAGAATCGTATTTGCTTTGTTGAATGTTGCTCTTTATTGGTTGGACTCTGCCCACCCTTCTCCGCTGGCCCCCCTCCTCGTCCAACAAATACCCGTTGCTTTTTACTCTTCCATTAGTTTCTTATCCATTCTCAAGTTTTACCTTGAATCCTTACTGTTTTGAGCTTAACTTATAATCTTTCATGAAGAGCTCTCTCAAAAACTCTTGGAAGTCCACTTGTGCCATGTGGTCGGGCTTTTCACAGTCCACTTGGGATGTCACTTCCTCAAGGTTTGGTCGGAGCACATCTGTTTTCTAAGCAGCAGTTGGCATCAAATCTCATTGCTTTCTCTTTAACCTAATGACTGAGGAGTCCCATCCTCAAATTACCTTCACTGAGTCACTAACCAGCAGTTCACCTGGCTGCTGGAGGTTATTTGGTTCCTGTTACAAGCAGTGTGTTGGGGAGGGCTGCGGTGGGGTGACTGTTGGGGGGTGGGGAGGGTTGTTGGCTGTGTGTTTGTGAGAGACTTTGGAGAAGGGCTCTGCAGTGTAACAGTGTGTGTATATATGGGGAGGTACGTGTGAGGTGGTGTGTATGGTGTGTGACTGTTGTATGGCTCTACATCTGAAATATTGCTGTGTTCTCACATTGTGATTCTTACTGCCGTTCTCCAGTTGTCTGCATTGAAGCAGTCTCGTGACGTGGATGAAGAGAAGCTCTCGTCCCTCCAGGAACAGGCAGATGAGCTGCAGGCACTGAAGGATCGGGTAATGATGCTTGCACTTACATAGCACCATACCGTGTGTATTTAACTGTGCAAGAAGAAAAGCTTTGTCCAGCCCTGTGGTGGGGGGGTGGGGGTGGTGTTGTGTGACTGGTCTGCAGAGGGATACAAAGGAGTTGAAGAAAGACTTGCATTTATGTAGCACCTTTCACATCCTCAGGACATCCCAAAGCGCTTCACAGCCAATGAAGTACTTTTTGAAGTCTAGTCGCTGTTGTAATGTAGGAAGTGCAGCAGGCAACCCACCAGAGGGGGCACTCAGGGCCTCAGTTTAACGTCTCATTCAAAAGACGATACCTCTGACAGTGCAACACTCCCTCAGTACTGCATTGAAATGTCAGCCTAGATTATGTGCTCTAGTCTCTGGAGTGGGGGCTTGAACACACAATCTTCTGACAGAGCTGAGAGTGTTACCACTGAGACAAGACTGACCCCTGAATTCCCTGAGCTGCACAGGTGACTTTGGAGCAGGGAGACAGTTAGGATTTGGTGTCTTAAGATCAGCATCCCAGGTGGGTTTCTGGTAAGTTGCAGACTGTTCGCCCGGCTGGGTGGGTTGAGATTTGGGTACAGTATTTGGAGGAATGGGGCGTGTTACTGTAGTTTGTTGACTTTCCAGAGTCCCTCGCTTATAACCCGTGCTCTTGGTACATCACTACTGAATCAGCAGCACTGAAGTATGTCTTGGAATTAATCAGCCTCAAATTATGGTAACTCTCTTGTCTGGAGTGGACTTCCATAAAAAGGAATGAGTTCAAGGCAATTGATTTTCAAAGTGTATATGTGTATCGAGGTCAGTGCAGCTGCTTAGAGAGGAAATGGCCAGGCCCCCAATTAGTTCACATTATTGAATGGAGATAGCCAACCTGTTGCATTGAATCAGTTACCTACTTACAGTGAGAACTTTCCTATGTTACAGGCTATTGGAAACCAGGGTCTAAAGTCACCGAGCCCTGAAGCTCGATAGCTGATCTATCTTAATACGAATGTACAAAGTGTTTATTTCGGGGCAATTGAAATGATTCCAGGGTCACAAACCTTTTTTATTTTTTTGCATGTGCCCAGTTTCAGGTTAGACTCTCCTCGTTTAGCATCGATTGCCTTTAGACAGTGTGAATGTAAACTGCGGTGGAATTCCTGATGCTTGAAAGCGTGTGGGAACGGCAGCATCTCAAACGTGTGCACCACTGCAGAATTCGCACAGACTGGAGCGGTGAGGTACCCCCTGGGTGTGTCTCACTACCAGTCCCCATCAACTGAGAGGTGACCCGATAGAGGTCTTTACACTTATGAAGGAGTTCAGTAGGATAGAGGTAGAGAAGATGTTTTCACTTATGGGGGAGTCCAAAACCAGGGGCCATAAATATAAAATAATCACTAATAAATCCAATAAGGAATTCAGGAGGAACTTCTTTACCCAGAGAGTAGTTACTATGTGGAACTTGCTACCATATGGAGTAGTTCAAACGAATAACATAGATGCATTTACGGGGAGGCAGATAAGTATAGGAGGGAGAAAGGAATGGAAGGATATGCTGATAGGGTGGGAGGCGGTTCGTATGGAGCATAAACACCGGCATAGACCAGTTGGGCCAAATGGCCTGTTTCTGTGCTGTTAAATTCTCTAATTCTATGTAATTAATGGCTATGGCTGGATAACCATATCAAAGCACTCGGAGGATAAGTGAGCACCTGCAACACGAGACTAGGCAACACAGTTTGTAGTGTAATGGTGCTCAACTAAAATGATTGTGTGATTTGGGGCTGGACCATCCAGAGAAACAAGAAGTACTTGCATCTATATAACACCTCATCACAACTCCACAAAGCACTTTGCACTATGAATTATTTTTGGGCTGCAGTGGCTGTTTTGTAGGCAATGCAGCAGTCATTATGTATTTCCAATGTCCCAGTAATGAGATGGTCAGTCCAGCTGTTCATACAGCTGTGGATCTCGATGACGTTGAGAAAAGGATAACTGGGTGCTGTGATCAGCTGGAAACCCCTCCGCGCTGAGACATGAGATTGAAACCAGCCCTGAGTGATTGGAATGGAAGTCTGCTCTCTGGTTATAAGGGTTCTATATGTAGGGTCACTGGAGCAGTCTTGACCCAGTCACTTTAGAGTGCATGGGTCAACAGTGTCTAATTGGCACTCCAGTACTACTTTGCCCCACAGACAAGGACAGCTGTTGTGGGGAATGAAGATGCTACACAAGTGCATTCTCGAGTGCTGTGTCTGTGTGTTTCAGTATTTGTCCCTGCAGAGCAGAGCTGCTGCGATGAAGGAACACTACGACAGGCAAATCGGTGAGCTGCAGCGGCGAGCATCAGCCACTGGCGAAGCACCGCGATCGGGCGACGCTTCTGAGGAGGTATGGAGAGTGAGCCATCGTTATCATCGCAGTAAAGCAGCGATAGGCGCCCACGGGTTGAAGCTCAGATGTTTTTGTTTCGGGTTGTTGTCGCTTTTTTGTTTTTAAAGGTATTTTTTGCACCATGGGCTCCATAAACCAATCCTAGCCAAGTCCCCAGAAACATAGAAACTAGGAGCAGGAGTAGGCCATTCAGCCCTTCGAGCCTGTTCCGCCATTCAATATGATCATGGCTGATCCTTTATCTCAATACCATATTCCCGCTCTCTCCCCATACCCCTTGATGCCTTTTGTGTCTAGGAATCTATCTTGCTCCTTCTTAAATATATTCAGTGACTTGGCCTCCACAGCCTTCTGTGGTAGAGAATTCCACAGGTTCACCACCCTGAGTGAAGAAATTTCTCCTCGTCTCAGTCCTAAATGTCCTACCCCGTACCCCTCGTTCTGGACCCCCAGCCAGGGGGAACATCCAGTCTGTCTAGCCCTGTCAGAATTTTATGTTTCAATGAGATCCCCTTTCATTCTTCTAAACGCGAGTGAATACAGGCCGAGTCGACCCAAACTCTCCTCGTACGACAGTTCTGCCATCCCAGGGATCAGTCTGGTGAACCTTTGCTGCACTCCCTCTATGGCAAGTAAATCCTTTCTTGGGTAAGGAGACCAAAACTGCACACAAAACTCCAGGTGTGGTCTCACCAAGGCCCTGTATAACTGCAGTAAGACATCCTTGCTCCTGTACTCAAATCCTCTTGCAATGAAGGCCAACATACCACTTGCCTTCCTAATTGCTTGCTGCACCTAGAACTCTGCTACTACGCAGGCAGCCACTAGGAGGGGCATGAGAGCAACCCAGGGCTTGCTGTCACTTTACTTTAACCCTCCCTGAGGAGGACGTCTGTCGTCATGGAGAGTTTGGACACTTGGTGACAGAACTGTGGTCTGACTGGTCAGTAATGCTGTTGTTCGAGGCTCCACTGAGCTCAAAGGTGAATGTGGTGTCGACTCCACTGGCCCTTCTAGTAAATCCTCCAGGTGATCGGATGTTGGCGGCCTCACTGAGGCTGGATATCCTGAGTTACCAGAGACACGTTTCTCTAATATTGTCCCTGGATAACTTGCAGTGTGCACTTTAGTGCAGATTCTGTGACCCTAAAACTGGAAGTGTGCAACGCTAGGTTCGAGCAGTCTCTTGTAGATGCTCAGTCGGATAAGTTGCAGGTGAGATTTCCCTTCAGTCTGCAAATCAGCCCCCTCATTTCTGCAGTTGAAGGGGGTTTTTTTTCCGTGTGTCTGTCTAATGTGTTTAGTCAGCGTGTCGCATGGGTGCAACTGAAGGATGTTGCACAAAAAAATGTGTTCTCCCCTTTCTTCCCTCCTTCCTCTCTCCCCTCTCATGAAAGGGCCTTGCATAAAGGGAGTGTGGGGCAGTTGGTGGTTGAGTCTATAGTACAAAATTGTCTGCAAGCTGTTACCCAGAAACTACAGCAAACGTCACACTGCTCTGTAATAGGAGGTGCTCTTCTGAGCTTGGGTTAAAGGCATCTTATTGGAGCACTGTAGAGAGGTCTTCTCCACTGCATCTAACCTGTGCTGCACCTGACCTGAGAGTGCTCGATGGTGATGTTGGGTGGAAATGACAGAAAGCCGTCACTTTCCCAGTGCTTCCTTCATCTTCAAGAAAAATCAGGCCCAAAATCAGTGCGTGTAAGTTTTGAATGATCTGCAGGATGACTAATCTTTTTTCAGGTGAAGAAAATCATGAACGGCGTGTTTCAGACGTTGCGAGGAGAGTTTGATCTGGACGAAACGTACAGTGGCAGAGCAGTCCTCGGCGTCATCGTGAACACCATCAAGGTACAGACTTCGTAACCGGCCGGCACCAAGGAGTCGGGCATCAGGCTTGCTTTGTATACCTGACGCCTGTGATTAAAACCCACAGTCCAGACCTGGATTTAATGTTTTTGATGTAATGCTTTCCTCTGCTTACTCCCTTCAGATTTCAAAATAAACTTCATGTACAAGTATAGCTAACATAAAAGATACCCCACCAGCCCTCGGTGCAGTGCTCACTGTCGCTGTGCCATCTACTGCAAGGGTGGATTTGGAGCTTAGTCTCTTTCTTTCACTGTGGGCAGCCAATACACAACAACAACTTGCATTTATATAGCACCTTTAATGTAGTAAAACTTCCCAAGGTGCTTCACAGGAGCGTAATCAGACAAAATTTGACACTGAGCCACATAAGAAGATATTAGGACAAGTGACCAAAAGCTGGGTCAAAGACTTGGGTTTTAAGGAGAGTCTTAAAGGAGGTGGAGAGGTCTAGGGAGGGAATTCCAAAGCTTAGGGCCTGTGGTGGGATGAAGGAAATCAGGGATGGGCAAGAAGCCAGAGTTGGAGGAACGCAGAGATCTTCCAGAAGATCTGATTATGGGCTGCTGCCAGCCACACCTCGACATCCCCTCCTGCTAACAGTGGGAATTTACTGTGCATTTTATTGGGAAGAGGGAGTGGAGAAAAAGGAGAGCTATAGTATTTGCCAATCTGCACTGTCCGGCGCTCATCCCTTGTATCTTGTACCTACAATGAGACAAAACACAACCTCACTTTTACCACAAGTGCTATTGTCTTGTTCTTTCAGAAGGTACAAATCCTGTTAGGGTGAAGGGGCTCACTGGAAGGAATATAAGAAAATGCAGAAACACGTTAAAAGGGTGACCAGAGGAGCAAAGCAACAGAGGCTAAACACAAAAAGCAAGCATTCTTTCAGTGCGACAGCAGTGAGGGCAGTACGAGAACAGGTGAAAATCATACAAGGTGCAAAATGGGCTTGAATCTGATGATGAGCACAAGATAGTAAATATTCTCAGTGGTTCCTTCCTTGAGAAATCCATGACCTATATAAATGAGATGGAAGTCCTAGGGCTCCATACAAATAAATCCCCAGAGAAAAATGGTATTCATCCCAGAGTGCTGAGCGAGAGGAGGGAGGAGATTTGTGACGCACTGACTATTGTTATGAGGGAGTCTTTGGACGTGGCGGATGTACAGTAGATTGGAAAGAGGCTAATAGGGCAGCATTTTCTAAAGGCATGAACGAAATAGACACAGGCAGCTACATTCCCATTAGTCTTCCATTCTCTTTTTAAAAAAAAAATGGAATTGATTATCCGAAGCAAACTTCAGCACTATTTAAAATCTAGTAAACAGCAGTCCGCATGGATTCAGGTCCGGCAAATCCTCCCTCATCAACTTTCTTAACTTCTATGAGGAAGTGGCACCGCAGGTGGACTGTGGAAAGCCCTATGACATTGTGCACCTGGACTTCCAAGAGTCATTTGACAAGAGTTCCACATGAAAGGCTGTTACCCAAGTTCGAAGCTGTGGGGGTTCAGAGTAAACCCTGGGAGTGGATTTTAAAAAAAATGGCTGAAGGGTAGAAAATGACAGAGTCAGGCTACAGCGGGGATGGGTGGGAAATATTGAGCGACAGCCCCAGGGCTCAGTGTTTCTAATTGACCTGGAATCAGAAACTCAATGCAAAGTGGTCAAATTTGCTGCTGATACCAAATTAGGAGGGGCAGTGGAATTGGAAGAGGTGGCTCAGAAATTGCAGAATGAGCTGGGCACAATAAGGAAGTGGGCAGAACGATGGCCAGTCAAACTTACTGCAGACAAGAGTGAAGTATTGCACTTGGAGAGGAAAAAAATAAGCAACACACGCAGACCATGAATGGTGCTGAAATAGACGAGGATGAATCCGAAAGAGATCCAGGCGTCTTAGCCTCAACGCTCAGTATGTCCCACCCGGGCCGAGCACCAGTCAAAGCCAATGGAATGTTGAAAATCATAGCCAGACAGTAGAGTGCAAGTCAGAGAGGAAGTAATGAACAAATTAAAGAGTGCTCTGGTCGGACCTCGACTACTGTGTCCATTGCTGGTCGCCGAGACACAAAGGAAACATTCAACTGCTGGAGGCAGTGCAGAGAAGGGCCACGAGGCTGATCCCCAGTGTCAGGGGCCTGAGTTATGAGAGATGTGCTTTTCTGCCTGGAAAGGATGCATTTGGGATCTTATAGAAGTTTAACAGATAGTTAAGGGAATGGAAAGGTAAATTAGGAATAAATTAAATTGTGGGACAAGGAGGCACAGGTTGAAACTACTGAATGTTAAATTTAGGACTGATTTCAGGAAATTCTTCCTCATGCACAGTAATCAATAAATAGAATAGACTTCCAGGAAGTGTAGTAGACTGAAAAACCTGGAAACTTTTAAGGAACAATTAGATGCTGAAATACATAAAAATATACATAGAAATTACAACATGGAAACAGGCCATTCGGCCCAACCAGGCTGTGCTGCTGTTTACTCTTCACACGAGCAAATGAATCTAATCACATTTACCCTCCATGTTCCCACATGCCTCCAACCCTTATCCTTCATCCACCTACGCAATCGAATCTGGAATGTTGACATAGTTTCTACCTCAGCTGCTGAGCCTGGAAGTGAATTCCGTATCCTCTCAATTCTCTGTGTGAAGATGTTTCTCCTGCTCTTAATCTTGTACTTATGGCTCCTCTGTTCTAGACTCCTCAACTACTGGAAACGGACTGCTTCTGTCTACCCTCTCACATCCTCTCATAACTTTAAACACACATTTATATCACCCCATAAATCGAGCGACTTCAGGGTCGTTATGGCTGGATGAATTAAGATGGGCCCCCTCCAAAAACAAAATGGTTAGCTTGTGCTAGGGTTTAGTTCCATAGGCACTGGCTGCCCTTTGCTATGGTTCATCATCTATGAGGTTTGACCATGTCGGCAGGCTGTCTGAGTTGGGGCATCACGCGACTGTCCAATCCTGACCTCACCCAACCTCCACACACACGTACCGGTCACTGGATTGCGATTGGGAACCCTGGGTCACCTTTATTTTCGCCCACCTCCCAAACCTGGGAGCACTGGGGCCATTTGTATAACCCCTTAATGCTGTAATAGCTAACTCGGCATAGACCAGGAATCAAACTCGGGACTTTCTTGGTCTGAGTGGCTCAACAACACACTGGCTAAACTGGCGAAGCCATTGGGGTAACTCATGGCCATCCTTTGTGAGCCTAGACAGTGTGTTGGCAAGTAATTCAACTCCAGGGAGTTGCGGTCCCGTCTGATCTCACGAGACATCTACACATGCACCTTATTGGCACCCAGCTGAGATCGACTAATTCCGCACAGATTGGGGAATAAAGCTTGTATGGATCAGTTCCACACTGGCCAGTGCACCTACTAACGGCCCAGTAGTAAGTTTTTATGCCTTCGGTGTTGGTTTTACAGTGATCTTGTCTTACTCTTTCCTGACAGGTGGTTACCCTGCAGCTCTTGAGCGGTGGCCAACAGCAGCCAATCACAAAGAGTGAGGATGAAGAATCTGAGGAGGAGACTGAAGAACGAGCAGCTCCTGCGATCGAGACTCGGAGTGTTACGGTGGATACTGATATCACACAAAATCCAAGGAGCGGGGAGTTAGATGAAGAGCTTCCCACAGGATCTGAAGATGATCGGTTAAATGGCGTGACTTTATCACCTGGTCACTCTCGTGTGGCGGTCGAGTCTGAACCAGACCACGCTGAGGCCGGAGGTTCAAAGGCAACGGAGCCAGAGGCAGCTCTGACCCCTACTCCAAACATTCCCACCTCTGCACCAAGTCCACCTGCAGCAGATGGTCAGGAGAACATTGCAGGGAACTCAGGAAAACGACCAGGTGAGGGAGAGGCTGAGAGGAAAGTAGAACAGCCTCTGTCTGACCCAGGAGGTTTCCCAGAGAGTGAAACACCCCATCAACCCGCAGAGGTCCAGGAGAGTGAAAGGACAGCGGAGAAGAGTCTTAACCCGATGGACAGGGCTCAGCACTGTGAGTCAGGCAACACTTCGGTTCCAAACGGTTCTGCAACTGCTGAAAAACGTGAAGAGCAATTTCAAACACACAACCGTGGAAGTGGGGACTGCAGCTCTGCAATTCAGGAGGAGGCTGAGCCTTCAGAGATCCTGCAGGGGACAGTCCCAGCTCTCAATGGGAACGACGAGAGCCCCGAAATCCCAGAGGGTCCAGTGTTACATCCAAATGAGGCTCCCTCGGAGCTGGATACGTTGCACGTGACGGAACGTGGCTCCAATGGCACAAAAGCAGCTTCAGAACCCAAACCCAACCCCAAATCCGACGACTCAGCAAACGCCTCCAGGTAAATAGCACTTAAGTAAAGACAATCGCAGGGTTTTTGGGCTATCCAGACGCCCCAGTCCTTGGCAATGGAAAATAAGATCTCTGATGGGTTTGTTTACCCAAGTGGGAATGAAATGTTGCGGTCTGGTAGGATTCAATCAGAAAGCTGCAACCCCGTTAGATGACTATGTAAGTACCCCCGGGAGGTAACCAGTCTTTAAGGATAAGAAGTCTCACCGGTTTTTTGTTTCAAATGTCTGACCGGTTTTGGCTTTAACTGTTTACTGAGTGTGTTCAGGGTTCCAGGTGTTGCTCTCCTTAAACCCAGTCCTCTGCGAGACATGGGATTTCCCCCCCTCCGTGAGACACTGACCATTATGTTCTTCAGATGAAGAATTGCAATTGAGATAATGCCCCATCCGATCAATCTGTGGGTTTGTAATCCAGAGGCCTGGACTAATAATCTGGAGATACACAAGTTCAAATCCCACCATGGCTGTTTCAGAATTTGCATTCAGTTTTTAAAAATCTGGAAATATAAAGCTGGTATCAGTAAAGAAGTGACCATGAAGTTGCCGGGTTGTCATAAAAACCCAACTGGTCCTTTAGGGAAGGAAACCTGCTGTCCTTACCCGGCCTGGCCTATATGTGACTCCAGTCCCACACCAGTGTAGTTAACTCTTAACTGCCCTCTGAAGTGGCCCAGCAAGACACTACATCAAATTGCTATGGGCAACCGGGGATGCTAGCAGCACCCACATCTCGAATGAATTAAAAAAAAAACAAATTTTAGCTATTGATTAGAAATTTAGTGATTGATTAGAAAAGCAGTTGCTTGTAAACATATCATTATAGCTCGGGGCTGAGAATTCCCTTGTTCGCTATTTTTGGCGAAATCGTGAACACGTCAGTGAAAACGGACTTGTAGTTTTTCTAGAATTGGCAGAACGAGGAACTCTTCATGAGCGCATTCATCATGAGACCATAGAGAATTTTTACCCCCCCACCAAAGTCTCCAGCAGTCGGGTGAGAATAGCAGCAGTAATATATAAAAGTTGAAAATCCAATATAATGTTAGCAAGCAGGTGTTGTAGGAAGAAGTTGTTCAAAGCACATTCTTTTTTTTTCCCTCCCATCTATTTTATTGCTGTATATTTTGCTTGTGCATTCCAGTGGAAACAGAATTCTGATTCTGTTTATTAAAAAAAAACAGTATTTTCAAAGTGATTTATTCCCCCCCCACTACCCACCAACATTGCTCTGTACTATATTTAGTAAGATGAGTGTGACACAATGACAAAGAATTGGTGTGGAGCAATGCTCATCTGGCTTTGATTTCATTTAAATCTAATGGAAACAGACGGAGCCATTTTAATTTAGACTGTGTCACTGTTGAAACTCTGTATGTACGGTGACTGTTGATTTGCTTTTAACTGATTTTGTTTTTCTACACATTGAAAAATGTAGGCAGAGGTGTGTGTGTGTGTGTGTCTGTGTGAGAGAGAAAGAAACAGATGCTTGTTGATTAAGTGTCTGCAGGTGATAACAGGACTACCCAAAGATACAAGAGGATCGTATATGATGTTGGCAGGGGTCAGGGGTCAGCCGTCTTCCATTTCCACAACCAAACGAGCTGCACTTTCCCAGGGGATCGGTTCACGCTTAAAACGTTCCTTATATTCCAATGCAGAGTTCCAGGTGACTGAGATGCAAACACTCCAACCTCAAAGATTAGGAATTCACTGCCTGAAAGGGTGGAGGAAGCAGATTCAATAGAAACTTTCAAAAAGGAGTTGGATGTACACTTGAAAAGGAAAAAATTTGCAAGGCGATGGGGAAAGAGCAGAGGAGTGTGACTAATTGCATAGATCTTTGAAAGAGCCAGCACAGGCATGATGGGCCGAATGGCTGCCTTCTATGCTGTATGATTATCTGTTAAGATAATTGGCAAAAGAACCAGGGGGAGATGAGGAGAAATTTTTTTATGCAGCAAGTTGTTATAATCTGGAATGTGCTGCCTGAAAAGGGCAGATTCAATAATAACTTTCAAAAGGGAATTGGATAAATACTTGAAAAGGAAAAAATTTGCAGGGCAATGGGGAAAGAGCAGGGGAGTGGGGACTAATTGGATAGTTCTTTCAAAGTGCCAACATAGGCACGATGGGCCCAATGGCCTCCTTCTGTGCTCTACGATTCTCTGTGCTCTACGATTCTCTGTGCTCTACGATTCTCTGTGCTCTTTCTCTCCCTTTCCGATCTTTATTAAGTCATTGGTTCCCCTGCCTTGTGCACATTGTGTATTTGGATGGGTAGGCTGGCTAGTCTCTTTCCATTACTGGTGCTACTTGCCAATATCTGTCAGGGGAAATCACAACTGCTTGGGGCAGGGGGAGGGCGTGGGCGAGATGTGTTCACTTTTTTTTCTCTTTGTTCCCCCCCCCCCCCCCCCCCCCACCAAACCCATCAATCTCCCCCGGCCTGGAAACCAACTCACTACCAAGGAATCTGAGCCATTGCCCCACCATAGTGAAGAAGCTAAGGTTGTATCGAGAGTTGGTGACTTTTATTTTAACCCCAAAGGAACCTTTGACCAGAGGTGCTTGTTACCTACACAGGGACAGGCATGACTTCAGATGTCCATCAAGCAGCACTTCATGTCTGTGTCTCCTCTGGACTGTGTTCTGCACAATTAACCACTCGCTCAACACAACACATTTTCCGACCGCATGAGGACGTCCCAAAGGCACTCTATTACCGTTAGACAGTACACCATCAGGAAGCAGTATTGGCAGTTGAGCCCAGCTCAAATCCTTGTTTTCAAATCCCTCCATGGCCTCGCCCCTCCCTATCTCTGTAACCTCCTCTAGCCCTACAACCCTCCGAGATCTCTGCACTCCACCAATTCTGACTTCTCGCCCATCCCCAATTTTAATCTCCCCACCATGGTGGCTGTGCCTTCCTTCCCTGGAATTCCTTCTCTAAACCTCTCCACCCCTCTCTCCTCCTTTAAGACCCTCCTTAAAACCTACCTCTTTGACCAAGCTTTTGGTCACCTGTCCTTATCTGACTCGGTGTCAAATTTTGTCTGATTTACACAGCTGTGAAGCAACTTGGGATGTTTTTACTATGTTAAAGGTGCTATGTAAATGCAAATTGTTGTTGCTGTATGCGTGTGCGTGCTGGCAATGAAGTGAAATGTGTTCCCTTTTAGGGGCCACCATCACCATCACCATAACCATAACCATTATTAGCCGCCAGTCCCCCCAGGAACAAATGGCACCGAATCAGCTACACCAACCGGTACAGGAACAGTCCTCGTTACAGATGGGCTCGTTTAATGTTACTTTATCCAAAAACACGCTGTCTCGTCTCCTTGGCTGTATGTTCGGTAGCCGTGTGGGCAGCCTCTTGTTTCCATCACTGCCGTGAGCCGGTCACTGTGTGGGATGCGAGCGTGTACTGGGGAGAGCGCCTGGTAACACTTGGAGTCTCTCCACTGTCAGCAGAGCGAGGTGGGGGAGGGCAACACGCTTGGTGCTGCACGCTGATATTCCTGTGCCCCATGCCTAGGGTGCCTCGTGGCTCAGTGGGTAGCACTCTCGCCTTTGAGTCAGAGGGTTGAGAGTTCAAGTCCCACTCCAGAGACTTCAGCACAAAATCTAGGCTGATACTTACAGGTACACTTCAAAGTACTTCATTGGCAGTGAAGTGCTCTAGGACATCCTGAGGACGTGAAAGGTGCTATATAAATGCAGGTCTTTTTTTCTATGCCTTGGTGCCTATGTTGCTTTATTTTGCCACTGCTTATATTTATCAGATAACTTTTGGGGTTTTGCAATTAGCTTGAATGCTTCCTGGGCTGGGGAGGAGGGGAAAACCAGCCAGGGTTCCCGTCTCCTGATCTCCATGCAGTGACTCCTGCTGGATAGTCCATCTGTGTGTGGCCTGGATCGGGCTTGACTAGGATGCCGCCCCTCCCAGTTGAATAGCCTGCTGGCACCTCCACCTGCGGATGAAGAATGAGCAGATGGGGGGCCGCCAGTTCATGAAGAACCTAACCCCATTGCTAGTCGTCCTTGGGAGAGGGGAGCAAGTTAAAATAAACCTGTAGGGCTGCTTTCAAAATGAAGGACGGTAGCCCTTGAAAGAAAACGCTGACCCTGTAATCTTTTACCTTCAGCCTTTTCAGTGACGATGACGACGAGGGCTTATTCAAACCGGTGACTCCGAAAGTGGGGAAGACGGTGAAACCCTTGGCCAAGAAGGAGGAAGAGGATGATGAGGAAGTGGTAAGAAAGTGATGAGCTGATTGCCGCAACAGTGAGGCAGGAAGAGAGCAGCATTGCAACGGTAACATCGTATGGTATAAAGGGATGGGAGACGGTTCAGTCCTATAGTATCAAGGAGTGGGGGTAAATTACTTGGATGTAACAAAGTGTTGGCCTTCGGGAACCAGATGTGTGATTCCAGGTCTAATCTACCCTGTAGCAGCAGGGACTGAGAGCCGAGGGGAATCGAGACCCCTGTCCTTTATCTTGTCCCATGCTCTTGAAACGGTGATGTGGGTGGAGTCAGTGTGCCATTTGTCACTCCACGTCTCGCGCTCTCTCGGTCACTGTCTCATTCTCTCCCTCTCTCTGTCTCAGAGTATGAAAGGCCGCCCACCGCCAGCCCCACTCTTCGGAGACGAGGAAGATGAAGATGACTTTGACTGGCTAGGATGAGGTGGCCTGTGGTGACGCTGTATAATTACTGAGGAGATGGAGCTGGTTCGCGAGGGAGCCAGGACGGATCCTCCACCTGTCTGGGAAACACAGTGCTTCTTCTGTGATGAGTAGCCCTGTGGGACTTCACATTCCGAGATTGTCTTAGTATTTGTAAGCTGCTGTGAGGCACTGTCCCCAGCCAGCACAGAATGAAACTGTTGATGAAAGTACACTGACACTGGCATTGTCCCTGAGCAGTGTCTGGTTCTGTCGCTCTCTTTTTAATCCCTGCTCAATTGAAATAAATTTTTACTGCTGCTACAGCCAAGGCTGTTGAGAAGCCCCAAATCTACACAGGGCGAGTAATGACTGGTAATAACTCTGTTACCCTGTCTGCCGCAGTATGATTGTCAATCCCTTTCCTCCAATTTTCACCTTGTTGAATTGTTTGTGTGTGATGCTCGTGCAGGGAGCGGAACATTGCCCTTGTTCTGTGTGTTGGGTGCAGCACGGGTTTGGTCCAAAATAAAGCTATCTCTGTGCCTTAACCTCCGACCAGTCGGCCCCCGACATTTCCATTCCCAACACCGTTCTTTGATGCCACCTGTGTGGGTGGGATTCCCGTTTCGGGGCGTTTGTTCCTCATTACATTGTGTTAAATTGCTCTCCTTCCTGTTAATGCTTCCACTACCCATTTAAAATAAACTGGTTAGCGACTCCCATCAAAATAACACAGCATGGTGTTAAGATAAACTGGTTAGCGACTCCTATCAAAGCATGGTGTTAAAATTAAGGAGAGGAGCTTAAATGTCTTTGTGCAGTAGAACGAGAGTGTTTATTTGCCTAAACTCACTTCTTCATTTTGGACCCTCGCTGCTGAAGAGAAGAAACCTTTATCCCCCCTAAACTGCATTCTTCATTTCTCTCCTCTTCCTCCTCCCCTACCCCCAATAAAGATTCCTTCCATTTTTCTCCTGGCATGTTCCATACCGTACACTGGGTCAGAGGGCAGCCAGCCTGTCGAAGCTTCCTGCTCGGAGGTGTGAGAGCCCCTGTGCTCGTCCTGTTGCATTCACTCAGTAATTCTCGACAATGTTGCTCAGGCGGGAGCTAAACGTAGAGGTATTCTTTTATACTTCCTCCTCTACTCTGCTTGTTTTTAGTAAAAACAAGAGCACTGGGCACAGATATGAAGGGGGTGGGGAACTGTGCTGCTGCAGTATAAAGGGGGTGGGGTTAGATGAAGTAGGGTAGGAAGAGGCTGAGACCAGTTGGGCCGAATGGCCTGTTTCTGTGCTGTACATTCTGTGTAATTCTAGGTAACAGTATCACAGAGGCGGGCAGTTCGTGCAGCAGTCTCATGGACAGGGAACTGCATCACCTGCTGTGCAATGGTCCAACATTTGAATTCAGAACTTGCTACGGGCAACTAGTGAGACCAGTGAAATGAACAATTAAGCCTAAGCTTCCATTGAGCAGCACAGAATGCTGTCTCCCTCGGCCAGTCTCCCAGCACCAGTATCATACTACCCTTGTTTTCAATTTCTCTTTCCTGTGACCCCAGGTTACCTGGTTGCTGGGCTTTCTGACCGTTTCCCCTTGCCTAAGGGAAGCAGCAAGTCTATTAGCATTTTCCTTGGCAAGCCAGGTGAAATTGTAAACTCCTTACATGTTGAAGTGAGGGCCTGAAGCAGCCTCCCAGTCTCTGGAGTGAGGTGACGTGGAGAGAAACCAGCATCCTTCAGAGCAGACTTCACACAAAGGATGACCATCCTTATACAAGTGTAGTGTGCAGGTTAGTTATGGATCAGTAACACTTGTGTATGAAGCTTTAAGGCTTGTTAATTGCATACAGTGCACATTTAAAATGGTCAAATTCTCGACCACGACATGTTCTTTTTCTCCTGTCTCTCCTGGAGTATAAATCCATAGGTGCTGGGGCATAAGAAATAGGAGCAGGAATAGGCCATCCGCCCCCTCGAACCGGCTCCGTCATTCAATCGGCTCACGGCTGATCTTCAACCTCAACTCCACTTTCCCGCCTGATCCCCATATCCCTGGATTCCCCTAGAGTCCAAAAATCTATCGATCTCTGCCTTGAATATACTCAATGACTGAGCATCCACAGCCCCCTGGGTTAGAGAATTCCAAAGATTCACAACCCTCTGAGTGAAAAAATTCCTCCTAATCTCAGTCTGGAATGGCCAACCCCTTAACCTGCGACTGTGCCCCCTCGTTCTAGACTCTCTAGCCAGGGGAAACAATCTCTCAGCCTCTACCCTGTCAAGCCCTCTCATGGTTTATGTTTCAATGAGATCACCTCTCATTCTTCTAAACTCCAGAGAGTATAGGCCCATTCTACTCAATCTCTCTTCATAGGACAACCCTCTCATCCCAGGAATTAATCTAGTGAACCTTCATTGCACCACCTCTAAGGCAAGTATATCCTTCCTTAGATAAGGAGATAAAAACTGTACACAGTACTCCAGATGAGGTCTCACTAAAGCCCTGTACAACTGTAGTAAGACTTCTGTACTCTTGCACTCCAATCTCCTTGCAATAAAGGCCAACATGACATTTGTTTTCCTAATTGCTTGCTGTACCTGCATACTAACTTTTTGTGTTTCTTGTATGAGGACACCCAAGTCTCTCTGAACACCAACATTTAATAGTTTCTCACCATTTTAAAAAATATTCTGTTTTTCTATTTTTCCAACCAAAGTGAATAACCTCATATTTCCCCACATTATATTCCATCTGCCACCTTCTTGCCCACTCACTTAACCTGTCTTATATCCCTTTGCAGACTCTGTGTCCTCCTCATAGCATACTTGCCCACCTAGCTTTGTATCCTCAGCAAACTTGGATACATTACACTCGGTCCCTTCATCTAAGTCATTAATATAGATTGTAAATAGCTGAGGCCCAAGCACTGACCCTTGTGGCACCCCACTAGTTACAGCCTGCTAACCTGAGAATGACCCGTTTATCCCTACTCTCTGTTTTCTGTCCTTTAACCAATCCTCTATCCATGCTAATATATTACCCCCAACCCCATGAGCCCTTACCTTATGTAACGACCTTTTACATGGCACCTTATCGAATGCCTTTTGATAATCCAAATATACTACATCCACTGGTTCCCCTTTATCCAACCTGCTAGTTACATCCTCAGAAAACTAATAAATTTGTCAAACATGATTCCCCTTTCATAAAACAATGTTGACTCTGCCTAATCATATTATGATTTTCTAAGTGCCCTGTTGCCACTCCCTCAATAATGGATTCCAGCATTTTCCTGATGACCGATGTCAGGCTAACTGGCCTGTAGTTCCCTGTTTTCTCTCTCCCTCCCTTCTTGAATAGCGGGGTAACATTTGCTACCTTCCAGTCGACTGGGATCGTGCCAGAATCTAGAGAATTTTGGAAGAAATTTGTAAATATAAATCCATGGGTGCCGGGTCTGTCTGGAGTATAAATCCATGGGCTCCAGGTCCCTCTGGTTTTGCCTATGTGGACATTATTCACGAGTGAACGTAAAGGGTGAGTGCTGGCAGCTGAATGGTTCGGGGTATCCTAACCGAGCTTAATCCTGTTGCTCACCTCCCAGCTATGATCAGGAGTGGAAACCCTGGCTGATTTCCCTCTGCCTTGAATCCTGGGCTGCCGAGACTCTGCTCTTAGAATTAAGGAACAGTAGAGGAGCTGTTACGCTACTGGATGTATACTATAGGCCATCAAATAGTGGGAAGGAGATAAAGGAGCAAATTTGCAGGCAAACTACAGAAAGTTGCAAGAACTATAAGAGTAGAGATAATGGAGGACTTCAATTGTTGCAATATAGACTGGGGCAGTAATGGTGTAAAGGGCAAAGAGGAGGAGGAATTCCTAAAATGTGTTTCCAGCCCAATGAGGAAGGAAGCAGTGCTGGATCTAGTGTTGGGGAATGAAGTGGGACTGGTGGAGCATGTTTCAGTGGGGGAGCATTTGGGGAACAGTGATCATAATATCATTAGGTTTAGAATAGTTGTGGAAAAGGACAAGGAACAATCTAATGTGAAAATACTTAACTGGAGGAGGGCAAGTTTCAATGTGTTAAAAAGTGGGCTTGCCCATGTGGATTGGAATCAAAAATTGGTGGGCAAAACAGAATTGAACAATGGGAGGCCTTCAAAGAGGAGATGGTTCGAGTACAGAGTAGACATATCCCTACAAGGGGGGGAGGGCATCCAAAGCTAGAGCTCCCTGGATGACTAAGGATATAGAGATTAAAATGAAACTGAAAAAGGAGGCTTATGACGAATGTAAGATTCATAATACAGTAGAGAACCTACTAATGAAAGTCAGCATAGATTTGTTAAAGGTAAATCGCGATTGACTAACTTGATTGAGTTCTTTGATGAAGTAACGGAGAGGGTTGATGAGGGTAGTGCAGTTGATGTTGTGTATATGGACTTTCAAAAGGCATTTGATAAAGTACCACATAATAGACTTGTCAGCAAAATTAAAGCCCATGGGATTAAAGGGACAGTGGCAGCGTGGATACAAAATTGCCGAGGGGACAAAAAAAAGAGAGCAGTTGGTGAATAGATGTTTTTCAGACTGGAAGGAAGTATATAGTGGTGTTCCAAGGGGTCAGTATCAGGACCACTGCTCTTTTTGATATATATTAATGACCTGGACTTGGGTATAGAGGGTATAATTTCAAAGTTTGCAGATGAAACAAAACTCAGAAATGTAGTAAACAATGTGAAAGATAGTAATCGACTTCAGGAGGACATAGACTGGTGAAATGGGCAGTCGCATGGCAGATGGAATTTAACGCAGAGAAGTATGAAGTGATACATTTTGCTGGGAAGAATGAGGAGAGGCAATATAAACTAAATGGTGCAATTTTAAATTGGGGTGCGGGAACAGAGAGACCTGGGGGTGTATACACAAATCTTTGAAGGTGGCTGGACAAGTTGAGAAGGCTGTTTTTAAAAGAAAAGCATATGGGACCCTGGGCTTTATTGATAGAGGCATATAGTACAAAGCAAGAATGTTATGTTAAACCTTTATAAAACACTGGTTAGGCAATTCTGGGCACCACACTTTAGGAAGGATGTCAAGGCCTTAGCGAGGGTGCAGAGAGATTTACTAGAATGGTACCAGGGATGAGGGACTTCAGTTATGTGGATAGACTGGAGAAGCTGGGATTGTTCTCCTTAGAGCAGAGAAGGTGAACGGGAGATTTGATAGAGGTGTTCAAAATTGTGAACTGTTTTGACAGAGTAAATAAGGAAAAACTGTTTCCAGTGGTAGAAGGGGCAGTAACCAGAGGACACAGATTTAAGGTGATCGGCAGAAGAGCCAGAATGGGCAAGAGGAAACATTTTTTTACACAGCGAGTTGTTATCTGGAATGCACTGTCTGAAAGGGCGGTGGAAACAGATTCAACAGTAACTGTCAAAAGAGAATTGGATAAATACTTGATAAGGAAAAAATTACTGGGGAAAGAGCAGGGGAATGGGACTAATTGGATAGCACTTGCAAAGAGCCGGCACAGGTACGATGGGCTGAATGGCCTCCTCCTGTGCTGTACCATGCTGCTACTATGATACTTACGCTACCCTGGCTAATATCAGCTAACTCAGCACAGGCCGGAGATTGAACCTGGGACCTTTTGGTTTGGTCTATGTGGCTTAGCTATTCACTGGATAAATTTGCTGCACCAACGGGCATTCCCCTGACTACAGGATGGAGAGTGTACATGGATGGAGATGGTATGTGAAAGGGCTAAAGAAAATACTGTGGGCGAACTGAATTGTGATATGATGCTCTTGTTCAGTTTGTACTGTGTTGTGGGAGTGCCAAAGGGCAGTGTGCAGTACCATCTGCTGTCCACAAGAGGGTGGCATGTGCAGCTCAGCAACTTACACAATGCAGCCTTGCCCTCTGCTGGCAGAGAGACAACACCATGGGAGCTGGGAACTGCTTTCAAAGGCTGACTTCACCTTGCGGTCAGAAGTATTGACAGCTATTAAAATCAAATATAGACTGGAATAAGGGGAAGCTAGAAGGGAGAAAGGAATATGAAGGATAGGGACTAGAGGTAGATGACGAGGGGTGGGAGGAGCTCGTGTGGAGCATAAACACCGGCATAGACCAGTTGGGCAAAATGGCCTGTTTCTGTACTTAAAAGCAATTGAGAAAATGCAATTCTTTGTCATCACTGTCTCTTTACAAACAGGGTGATCGGCCATTGCTCCTGTACGAACGATGCAGATGTGTTGAGTTTTGTTTCTGCCCAGACAGCTGTTGGGCTCTACAATTGACCTCAGTGACCCTGATGTATGTGGGGAGGTGAAAAAAATAATCAGCAGGGGTTTGCACTTGTATTTAAAAATCCACATCTGTCAGCAGCAGGATTAGAGACTGCTGTGCTGGAGCCTGCGCCCACCTGTAGTGCTGGTTGACACAGATAGAATGGCTGTTTGGAGAGTGGCCTGCAGTTCTGGAACTGTGTCCCAGCCAAGATCCAAACCTTTGAGAGGGGACAAAATTGCAGCGTGTAGAATTTCCGCCGGGGTGCCCCGATTTCCGGAGGTGGTAGAATTTTTTGCTGGGGTGCCCCTAATTTCCAGCTGTAACTGCAGCAGAAGCCCAGAAGTTACAGGGGAAGATTGGTAGAACCCCACAGGAAATTCCAGCTGTGGGGGTCTCTGACTGGTGAGATCGTCTGATCTGTTTTTCACACCACTCGAATAGTGTTTTGAAGCCTGTTTTCCCACTGCTCTGATTCTTGTCAAACTTCCTGCTGCACTGGGATATTTATCCAGATTTAGAAGTTTAAAGGTTTGACACGGTACTAGTTTGGTTCAACACCTCCCTCTCTAAGGGCTGCTCCTGCCTAATGCCAGTTAGTTCCACCTCCCCCTGGCATAAGGGCCAGGTCCTTAGTCCTTTCCAGTAACCATACTTGTGTCATCTGCTTATGCTGTCTTCTGATGATGCAGAAGTTTCAAACTCATTAATTTTATTCCAGCCTTGGCAAGAAGGGCTATAGTCTCACTTACAGGTGGGACCTGTAACGCAGTGTGCTTTCTTCACTGGTGCAGAGAGGGAGAGGTGAAAAATTGTTCAGTTTATGATTAAAATCAGCTGCCTGTGCTGTGAGCACTGGGCCATCCACCGGCAGCGGGGAGTTCTCCAAGTGTAGTGGGGTGGGGCTGAGCTCTTACGCAGAGTTCCACCTCTAGTTGTGGTGCTGCTCTGGTTTAGAGTGGTATGAATACGAAATGCTCGGTACCTACCATGGATAAGGCCTTCCTGATAAAAGCATTCCTACGCCCCTGTGCAAATCTCTCATCGAGCCTGCCTTCCAACTTCTGCCTGAACTGGATAGGTTCCAAATGAGCTCCTGTTTCATTCTTCAGCTGATGCACTTACCGCCCCCCCCCCCCCACATCACTGCATCTGTCTCTGGCCAGAGTGAGGATGTGACCAGACAACAGCCACAGTGGTTGGGTGTGAAAATTCATCAAGGAACCTTGGTCTTGAATGACTACTAGTCCTCTGTGGAAAATGGGCACCATAAAGCTAGTTTTAACTTTGTTCTCCTACTACTAGTGGATCACCAGCTGTATATTAGCTGCTGCCAGCCCACGCAAGGCACAATCGTCCTACTTGTAATATATGAACCTGGACACACTTAACATCTACATAGCTTGGGATGAATGGCCTCCCTCAGTTGGTGCTTCCAGCAGCATTTGCTTGGTATCTCTCTCTTCCCTACCCTACAGAGTAGTTCTATTTCAGCACCTTTTTCCCAAAACTATCACTAGCAGCAGGTGCTCCTGGTAACACAGTAGAGGACAGTTAAGAGTTTCAAGTTGCTATGTGGACTGGGCCCTGCAGACTGAGCTGACCGAGCACACATTCCTGAAGGTCACAGCCCCAAAACCATCATCAATAGTCATACTCACCATTAAGGCAGATGAACTAATAGGGAGATGAGTGGCTTGAAACATTTTGCTTCTGATGTGAAAACAATAACAGGAATTACCTGCAGCATTTTACAGTCTTCTACACAACCTCACACTCCCCTTGCCCCACCAATAGCAGCTGTATGTTCAGCAGCCGAAACCCCAGAGTCTGGCATTCCTTCACTAAACCAGTCCTCCTCCCTCTTCTCCTTTAAGACCTGCCTTAAAACACACATCTTTGATCTCTCCTCCATAGCTCAGTGTCTATTTTTTGAATATGCCTCTGAAGTGCCTTCCGATGTTACTGTCTGGTAAAGGGGCTGTTGTGTCGCAGTGGTAGCACTCTTGCCTCTGAGTCAGAAGGTTGTGGGTTCACGTCCCACTCCAGAGACTCAAGCACATAATCTAGGCTGACACTCCCAGTGCAGTGCTGAGGGAGTGTTGCACTGTCAGCAGTGTCGATTTTCAGATGAGACATTAAACAGTCCTGTCTGCCCTCTCAGGTGGGTGTAAAAGATCCCATAGCCACTAGTTCAAAGAGCAGGGGAGTTCTCCCCAGTGTCCTGGGCCAATATTAATCCCTCAACCAACATCACTTAACAATTATCTGGTCATTATCATATTGTTGTTTGAGGGACCCGGCTGCTGTGTTTCCTACATTACAAGTTAAAGTACTTCATTGGCTGTAAAGTGCTTTGGGATGTCCTGAGGTTGTGAAAGGCACTTTATCTTTTATATAATGAGAGTTGTTATTTATAACATTACCAATACCAGCACTCGGTCTAATACAGCTGCAGTCATTTCACAGCCAATGAGAACACAACTTGGTCCTGACCTCTAGCGAATTTCAGTCCTAACATCAAGCTCAAAAAAAGTCTTCAAATCTCATTCTTCTATCACTCTCTCAATCTCCATCACACAGACAACAGTCTTCTGGATGCAGTATCTCTGTACTGATGGGAATAGCACATTTATATTTTTAAAAAATCTATCAATGTTACCTAAGCTTGATTGTTCCATGCCCTTTAGTGCTTTCATCTGAACAGTCACCTACGATAGCTCTGTGGAAACATGCCCAGAGCAACCAGCAACGTTCCAAGGGCAATCCTAAGAAGCCAGGCCAAGATCAAAAAAAGCAGCAAACCACACGAGGGGAGATGACACACCAGGATCCAGCAAGCTGGTTTATGCTTCATTTTAAGACCTTTATTGTGACAAAGACTTCCCATAACAATCACTTTTTAACACGTGTATATAACCCTCGAGTATTGGAACTCACGGCAAGACCTTCATTAACATTATCCATGAGTGCATACATCCTGAATGGAAAGAGATTCAATAAATAAAAAAAATCAGTCATTTTTAATAAAAACATGCTTTACATTCTTGTGTCAAATTTAATGCAACATGCAGCTTCTAATCTTCTCTTGGGAGGAACTCTGATGAAGGGAGAAAGCCTTTAATGCAGGATACCACTGAGGCTGCAAAAGAAAATGAAGTAGTGACTAGGTGACACCAACCGTGGGTTCATAAAGCCCTTCGAGAGCAGGAACACTGATGGAGGCAAGGACATGTTTCAGCTAGGAGACGTTTCAGTGAGTCCTCATTTCAATTGAGTGGGGAGCAAACAGTATATTTGGAGTTTGAAGAAGAAAGCAAGAGTCTGGGGGAGCACATAACAGTAAACGGGGTGACTTTCTTGGGGCGTCTCCCGCTCGGTAACTTGGATCCGACCCCACTGACATGCGTAAATGGGGTTCCACTGAAGTTACGGCAGTGGAGTGCGAGAAGTCCAACGAAAAGTGACCCCACAAGTATCTAAGACCAATTGTGTTCTATGGAACAAGACGACGCACAGCAGTTACTCGTAACTAGAACTGCACTGACTACACCAGCAAAACAGCAACTGTGATTTTGGGGAAGTATCTTTTAAGGGGTTCCCCTCCCCTTCCCCCAGCTTCAGGAAATACCACTCAGATACCAGCCAGGAGCTCTTGATCTGGCAGTTTTCCCAGCAGGTGGAAGTAATTCCATTGATCAGGGGGTTTGGAGAAGAAAGACTCCCACTTCCCACTCCCCCCGGTGGGTGATGGAGGGGTCAATGAGGGTTGGGGGAGGGAAACAAGAAAGAAAAATCAATTTTAACACATAATTTTATACTGAGTGTCAGAATTGACTAGCATCACAAGTCTATATTGGCCATTAAACCACACAACATATAAAGGACTCTGGTACAAATTGAGCAGTAGTTACACTATGAACAGAACAGGAAGGCAACAATTCAATATATTACACAATAAAACTTCACTAATTGGGTTAAGTTTTTTTTAAAAAATGAAATCATCGTTTGCCTTATTAACATAAAATTGCAACATGTTAAGAGACCTCACTGCTGCTGTCCTAATTCCACTCAAAGACAAACTAGATCCCACTTCACTCCTGGTCGGCAGAGTACAGAGCAACGGGAAGAGTTTGTAACCCTAATCCTGACCTCACCAAGTCACGGTGCCACTTCCCTGACTTGTAGGCGGGCTGACTCGAGCCTGCCCCTGAACTGTGCCAGCACGGGTGACGGGCACCAGGATACAGCTCAAACTGACTACGTTCCCTGCAGATTTGTTGCACCAACTCCCAGTGGGATTCCAAGACGTCTCCAGGAATAAAGAGCACAAACTCACAGCAGCAAGAAAACAAAATGATCAAAAATGTTAATTTTCTGTTCCAGTTTTCTGCTCGTTGTGTACTCAAGGAGTTAGCGATAAAACCAGTTACTACACAGTGCTATGTCATGGCAGCACGACAGGGACTAACATCACTGCCAAGCATAACCCAGGCCTCGACCAGGAGTACAAGACCACCCGTCCATGAAGGCCACCTCAAGCCAGCCCGCCAGGAGGCTGTTCCACACGGCTTTACCGAGAGTAAACATAATGTATCTGTGGGGGGGGGGGGGAAAGAGGACGAATAAGGCACCGGCAGGCTGAGGTGTGATGAAGTGGAGGAGGTTGCAGGCAGATCTGTGGGAGACAAAAATGTAAAGTTAACAACTGAAATGAAAAAAAAGATACCAATACAGGGTGGGCTCCAAATGCAAACTGCCCGTCAAGAGACTGGAGGGACCCACGGCACATGGCTGACCACGCAGCTGCTTGAAATGGGCCACTGCAGGATTTCTGCTGGAAGTGTAAATCTGACGGCATTAATCTAGAACCGTAGAATCACACGGCAAAGGAGGCGGCCATTCGGCCCATCGTGCCTGTGCCGGCTCTTTGAAAGAGGTATCCAATTAGTCCCACTCCCCTGCTCTTTCCCCATTGCCCTGCAAATTTTTCCGTTTCAATCTGCTTTGTGAACACAGACTGTGGCAATGAGGAAGTGGGCCAGTTGCACGTTCACCAACATCTCTAACAGGCATCCGGAGTGAATCATCTCTGCTGGTACCGAGGGCGGCAGAAATGGGAAACACCCTCAGTGGATAAAGGCACCGCACCCAGTGGTCACTGGGCCTTCCAAATCAGGCAAGCCCCAGGTTTGATCCTCAGTGTGTCCCGGGGTTAGCCGTCAGCCTTGGACTGTTGGGGAGGAAGGCGACAGAAAGAAAAACAATATGATTGATATCATAGAGTTATACAACACGGATAGAGGCCCTTCGGCCCATCGTGTCCGCGCCGGCCATCAAGCCCTGTCTACTCTAATCCCATATTCCAGCATTTGGTCCGTAGCCTTGTATGCTATGGCATTTCAGGTGCTCATCCAAATGCTTCTTGAATGTTGTGAGGGTTCCTGCCTCCACAACCCTTTCAGGCAGTGAGTTCCAGACTCCAACCACCCTCTGGGTGAAAAAGTTCTTTCTCAAATCCCCTCTAAACCTCCCGCCTTTTACCTTGAATCTATGTCCCCTTGTTATAGAACCCTCAACGAAGGGAAAAAGCTCCTTAGTATCCATCCTATCTGTGCCCCTCATAATTTTGTATCCAGCGACCCTCTGCTGGTAGAGCACAGGTGAACATTTAGTAAGGATTCTTAGTCTGTGACATTTTGCCAAATTTCACCAAAAAATCATGACTCATATTCGAAGCTTTAAGCAAGTATTATTTTGCTTTGATAACGCCTTTATTACTTGATGCATTATGGAGCTAATGGTTAATAAAGACAGGCAAGTGAGAACCTTAAATCACTGGCTCAGATTTGGAGGCCCTTCAGAATTCTGAGAGGGCAGAAAGGCCAATTCTGGGTCACCGAGCAACACCAGCAGTCACCACTCAGATGGTCTTTGGCCTAATCCGAGATTACTATTTGGAAAGCTCACAGTCCATCTCAATTACCTGAGACAAGTGTGGAGAGGAGACGGCATTTAGAGAGTGGGAGCCGAGGCAGGGGAAGAGAGAACGAAGGTGGGAGAAGTGTAGCAGGAATTGGTGGGGCTAAAGAGGAAAGCGAGTTAGAACAGGAAGCGAGTGGGCTGAGGAGAATAGCATCAGACAGCATAGAAGGAGGCCTTTCAGCCCATCGTGCCTGTGCCAGCTCTTTGAAAGACCTATCTAATTAGTCCCACTCCCTTACCCTTTCCCCAAAGCCCTACAAATTGTTCCATTTCAAGTGTATATCCAATTCCCTTTTGAAAATTACTATTGAATCTGCTTCCACCGCCCTTTCAGTCAGTGCATTCCAGATCATGACAACTCGCTGTGTAAATAAATTTCTCATCTCGCCTCTGGTTCTTTTGCCAATTACCTTAAATCTGTGTCCTCTGGTTACCGACCCTTCTGCCAGTGGAAATACTTTCTCCTCATTTACTCTATCAAAACCTTTCATGATTTTGAACACCTCAATTAAATCTCCCCTTAACCTTCTCTGCTCTAAGGAGAACAATCCCAGCTTCTCCAGTCTCTCCACATAACTGAAATCCCGCATCCCTGGTACCATTCTAGTAAATCTCCTCCGCACCCTCTCTAAGGCCTTGACATCCTTCTTAAAGTGTGGTGCCCAGAATTGGACACAATACTCCAGTTGAGGCCTAACCGGTGATTTATAAAGGTTTAGCAAAACTTCCTTGTTTTTGTACTCTATGCCTCTGTTTATAAAGCCCAGGACACCATATGTGCACCCCCAGGTCTCTGTTCCTGCACCCCCTTTAAAATTGCACCATTTAGTTTATATTGCCTCTCCTCATTCTTCCTACCAAAATGAACCACTTCACACTTCTGTGTTAAATTCCATCTGCCATGTGTCTGCCCATTTCACCAGTCTATGTCCTCCTAACATCTGCTACTATCCTCATTGTTTACTACACTTCCGAGTTTTGTGTCAGTTGACCAAAGTATTGCTGAGCTGGCCCCAAACGTGGAAGAGATGTGAACCACCGGGCTGGACTGTGGTGAATTGGGTAACGACGTAACGCAGCAGAACACAGCACGAGACCGGTTACTCTGGGTACCGAGGCAGGGAGAGAGAACCACAGGCAGTCAGACCAACAATGAAACCAAACAGGACAAGACTGCTAATGAGATTAGAGAAATTGAGTGAGTGTAGAGACGGGACAAACCAAGACAAGTAGTTGTAATGGATTCCATTGTGGGAGGTGTTGGGGAAATGGGCTGTATAGGTACGAGTACAAAACCTGCTGAGGGTTTCAGCAGATGAATTGGTGGTTGAGGCTGCACACTGATGTAAATGATGAGTGGAGGGTCTAAAGGAAGGGTACACGCCTGTAATAGGAGAGCTTGCACTCGAGGAGCAAGGTCATGATCTTGGGCCTTATGTCTGATACTTGAGGAAAGTGGGTGGATGAAGAGACAAAGTATGCTTATGTTATAAATAGAGTTATCTGCGTCTCCGACAGTGCAGCACTCCCGCAGTCCAGCACGGCACCTCCGACAGTGCAGCACTCCCGCAGTCCGGCATTGAAGTGTTAGCCTAGATCATGTGTTCAAGTCCTACAATGGGGATTGAATCAATAATGATCTTGTGATTCAGGCAAAATTTAAACAGGCAAGACACAGACTGATTATCATTTGGTATCATTTTTCGAGGAGCAATAGTTAAACCACCGATGGGGCAGAAGGAAGGAGAGAAAACAGAAAGTGATGCAAGTGATGGGAGTAGGAGAAAGCCAAGGACAAAACATCAAGCAAACTGAAGAAAATGTGGGAAAGACAAAAAGATTTAATGCATAAACAAAGTGAGACCATAGGAACAATAAACAGGAATAAAAGTGATGAATCAGGAACTAACCAAACAAACAATCACGAAAGAGACAGGTTATCTGTCGGGAGATCACATCAAATGAAATTGAGAGAAAGGTCAGAAATGGGATTGAGTCTCTTGAACAGAGGGGGAAGAGTAAAGAGGTCTTAGTGATAGGACTAGCATTTATATAGTGTCTTCAGGATGTCCCAAAGCACTTTACAGCCAATGAAGTACTTTTGAAGTGTAGTCACTGTTGTAATGTAGGAAATGCGGCAGCCAATTTGCGCACAGCAAGGTTCCACAAACAGCAATGTGATAATGACCAGATAATCTTTTTTAGTGATGTTGATTGAGGGATAAACATTGCCCAGTTCACCGGGGAGAACTCCCCTGCTCTTCTGTGAATCGTGCCGCGAGATCCTTCACATCCACCTGAGAGGGCAGATGGGGCCTCGGTTTAACCCCTCATCTGAAAGACTGCACCTCCGACAGTGCTGGAGGGTGGCCAACACACGTGGGGTCCCTGGGGTGAGATGTTGGAGGGTGGCCAACACACGTGGGGTCCCTGGGGTGAGATGTTGGAGAGTGGCCAACACACGAGGGGTCCCTGGGGTGAGATGTTGGAGGGTGGCCAACACACGTGGGGTCCCTGGGGTGAGATGTTGGAGGGTGGCCAACACACGAGGGGTCCCTGGGGTGAGATGTTGGAGAGTGGCCAACACACGAGGGGTCCCTGGGGTGAGATGTTGGAGAGTGGCCAACACACGAGGGGTCCCTGGGGTGAGATGTTGGAGAGTGGCCAACACACGAGGGGTCCCTGGGGTGAGATGTTGGAGGACGGCCAACACACGTGGGGTCCCTGGGGTGAGATGTTGGAGAGTGGCCAACACACGAGGGGTCCCTGGGGTGAGATGTTGGAGGGTGGCCAACACACGTGGGGTCCCTGGGGTGAGATGTTGGAGGGTGGCCAACACACGAGGGGTCCCTGGGGTGAGATGTTGGAGAGTGGCCAACACACGAGGGGTCCCTGGGGTGAGATGTTGGAGGGTGGCCAACACACGAGGGGTCCCTGGGGTGAGATGTTGGAGAGTGGCCAACACACGAGGGGTCCCTGGGGTGAGATGTTGGAGAGTGGCCAACACACGAGGGGTCCCTGGGGTGAGATGTTGGAGGACGGCCAACACGTGGGGTCCCTGGGGTAAGCAACGGAGTCCACACTCCCAGTTCTTTTTTGGAACCCATGGGGGCCTCTTACTCGAACCCTGCAGGTGTCTCCAGAAGGACCGGTTAATCCAAACCCGTGGGCTGGTCCTTACGCGTTTCTGGTAATTTCGAACTTCATGTGGGGGGCGGGGGGTGGCACACGTACATTGAACAGGGACGGGCTGCATCTCAGGATGTACGATACATGCGGATCTTTTGTTCGATGTCCTTCCGGCAGAGCGGGCAGTTGTGCAGCTCCGCCCCACACGTCTGACAGCAGCAAACGTGGCCACAGGGCAGGAAGATCATCTGACTCTGGAAAAAAAACAAGAGAGATTGTCAGCACTTTCCCCGACTGACTGCCTTTTACAGCCAATCATGGCCTCTCTCCCCTCACCTCCCTTTTAGATCATTTCTCCTTTACATGGGCACTGATTGGCTCCTTCTCCTCTACAGCAGCACCGTGGCTAGTGTGTACCATCCACAGGATGCGCTGCAGCAACTCGCCAAGGCTTCTTCGACAGCACCTCCCAAACCCACGACCTCTACCACCTAGAAGGACAAGAGCAGCAGGTACATGGGAACAACACCACCTGCATGTTCCCCTCCAAGTCACACACCATCCCGACTTGGAAATATATCGCCGTTCCTTCATCGTCGCTGGGTCAAAATCCTGGAACTCCCTTCCTAACAGCACTGTGGGAGAACCTTCACCACACGGACTGCAGCGGTTCAAGAAGGCGGCTCACCACCACCTTCTCAAGGGCAATTAGGGATGGGCAATAAATGCCGGCCTCGCCAGCAATGCCCACATCCCAAAGAATGATACATAAAAAAATAACTGGTCCCTCCCAGGTCAAAATAAATGAAGTGATAGGAAGAAAAGAAAATTCTGAAAATCTGAAATAAAAATCGGAAATTTCTGGAAACACACAAGTCAGTGGGCATCTGTTAGGAGAAAGGATAGGTTCATGTTTGAGTACTGACCCGTGGCCAGATCAGAAACATCTACACCTAAAATGTTAACCCATATTTTCTCTCTTCAGAGGCTGGCAGGTCTGCTGTTTGTTCAATATATACAATGAATGGGGTGCGCTGGTCCCACCTACCATAGCCCAGCAGTGAGTCCCCTTCCCCACTAAATGACCAACACAGAAATTACAGCCAGTTAACAGGCCCTTCAACCCAACCAGTCTGTGTTGGTTTTTATCCTCCACACAAGCAGTTGTGCTAATCCCATGTGCCCATTCTGTTCCCATATCCCTTTATCCCCCCCTAGCCTTCAATCATCTATCTAAACAATTCTTAAATGGTGACATGGCCTCTGCTTCAATCACTAACTCTGGTCGTCCATTTCACACCCTCACAACACCGCTGTGTAAAAACAAACACAAGGTGGATACTGCTACTTTAAAGAAATCAGCTCATAAAACAAAGTACTTTCATTCTCCACACTTAAAAGGACAAGGTCTTGATGGAAACAGTGTGGACAAGGCGCTGTTTACCACGCATGGAAGTGATGCAATGATTTTAATGTGACAACTGTAAAACTGGCAAGATTGGGTTAGATACAACCTGTGCTGTGATCTGGCCCCATACGGTATAAGAGATGGAGACAGTGGCCCGAGGTGGTGATTGCAGAACCTTGTGCAGCACCGTCTCAGTGGGGACTCCCACCGGCAGCACTGGGTACAAGGTTATTCCGATCAAGTGGCTGGGAAGGCAGAAATCTTCCTGCAGTGGGGTATCAGGCCGAGTCCTGGATTACGTCTTTAAATCTAGTGTAGGGTCTACCGGCGTGAAATGGCCGCTGTCTGAGATCTTGGCCTAGACTGTGGTAAATGGGCAGACAATCGAGCTCTTTATCCCTGACAAGCCGTCCCCACAGCTACGATTCTGGTGGAACGTGAGAGGGCATCATTCAGACCGTCACCAAAAAGTTTCACACCATTCATCAGCAAAGCTCCTACTGCCTTCCAATTTTCCTGGTTTCCTCATTTACAAATAATCAGGATCACATCATTGATACTGACCTACATTGGCTCCCGGTCCCCAATGCCTCGATTTTAAAATTCTCATCCTTGTTTTCAAATCACTCCATGGCCCTCGCCCCTCCCTATCTCTGTAACCTCCTCCAGCCCGACAACCCTTTGAGATCCCTGCGCTCCTCCAATACTGGCCTCTTATGCATCCCCGATTTTCAACGCTCCACCATTGGCGGCCGTGCCTTCAGCTGCCTAGGCCCTAAGCCCTGGAATTCCATTCCTAAACCTCTCTCTCCTCCTTTAAGACACTCCTTAAAACCTACCTCTTTGACCAAGCCTGTCCTAATATCTCTTTTGGCTCTGTGTCAAATTTTGTCTGATTCCGCTGTTATGAAGAGCCTCAGGATGTTTTACTACGTTAAAAGGTGCTATATAAATGCAAGTTATAGTTGATACACAGACCTCCCAGTACAATAACTTAAGATGTGTAAATATCTGTCTGAAAAACAACCTTTAAAGTTTCCAGTGACTGCGATTAAGGCTGCTTTTTGCATTCTGTTTTCCAACCAGTGTCCTTACCTCTCGTTCCATACAGACGACACATTCTGACTGAGCCAGGAACTCCTCAGAGGCAGGCGCACTGGGTCTGCCTGGACTGGAAGGTCCTGCTTCATCCTCCACAGGAGCGCTGGGCTGTATCTCACCCGGAGCCGGTTCCAATCTTTGTTCTACAAAATCAGAGTCAAATTACGTGAGTATGCAGGTAAACCAGGGGGAGCAGTCCTGTCTGGTCAGGAACTTGCTTCACAAAAAGCAGCCAGTCCCCCCAATCTGCCTGCTGGAGGGGGATTGGTGCTCCTTGGCCAACTCGAGTCCCCGGTGATGGTTGTGTTTCACCTCAAGAGAAGGAACACAAACCCATCAATCGCTCTTACACCTGCGCCTCCCACTGGAAGGTCGTGGAATACTCAAGGTTAGATCTATGCTTCATTTACACTGCGCTCAATCCAACCGAGGCGGGGAGCGGGTGAGCGAGAGAGAAAAAGAGGGAGGGAGGGAGGGAGTGAGCAAGCGTGAATGAGATCAAGAAAAAAAAAAACAGCAATAAATGGGAAAGTTCAATCCCTGCCAGGGTGGGAGTGAAGGCAGAGCTGGCCCCTGGGCTGGGGAGGGAAAGTCCCATTGTGACTGACCGCTGGAGAGTGCGGCCTGTTTTGCACGTCTCAGTATTAGGTGGTGGATTTACCCACTGAGCCATCGGGGAGCTGGGAATTTATTGGTGAATATCCAAGAACAGCTCCTGCCCCCTCCCACGGTCACCTGTGGAGCTCGGCACTGATCCAGCCTTCACCCCCTCCTCTTCATACACAGAGGCAGCTTCTAGTATTGACGGAGATACGCAGTTCTTTCTCTTCACTCATCCCATGACCTTCTCTGTGCCCCACACTCTTTGTTTGACACTAAGTTGTGGGCGAGCCAGAATTGCGGTTATCTCGAGTCTCCCCACAAAGGTTTGGTGTCTGCTGCTTTCTTCCTCAGAGTTAGGCTGGATTCCATTGGCAGTCAGTCAGGCTGCGCATTCAAACAGTGGGATCTGCCACACTTTCCAGGGGCAAAATAAGAAAAAAAAACAAAGAAAAACTTGCCTTTATTTAGGGCCTTTCACGACCTCAGGACATCCCAAAGCTTTAAAACCAATAAAGTACTTTTTTAAAAACTGTAGTCCCTGTATTCGCTGCATTACAACAGTGACTACACGTGGCTGGCCTTCCTGAGGTCGTGAAAGGCATCATATAAATGCAAGCTCTTTTTTTCTTTATAATGTAGGAAACACTGCAGCCAATTTTCACACAGCAAAGTCCCACAAACAGCAATGAGATAATGATCAGATAATCTGTTTTAGTGATGTAGATTGAGGGATAAATATTGGCCAGGACACCAGGGAGAATTCCCCTGCTCCTCTTCAAATACTGCCATGGGTTCTTTTACCTATTAAGATTTGCCCAAACTAAAAATTTAGCCTTTCTACTGATGGTTGCCAGTCGAAACTATTCACAAGGCCAGGCTAACTCCAGTAATAGGTGTTTGTCCTCCAGCCGAGAGAGACACAGATAACCATTGCTGTGCAGTTACCTGCCCCGGGCAGACCCTCTTGGACCCGTCTGAGGATGGCGCGTTGTAGTCTGCTCTCCTTGACTCCAATCTGTGGACAGAGGGGGACATCTTCAAAATGCTATTCAACCAGGTTGGGACAGCACTAGCTCCATCACACATCACTCGCACATCCTATTCTGCACCTGGCTGTAAAATATACAGCGTTATCAAGCCCGCTCCTCGCCATCTCTGCTGTGAGATGTTGTTGAGGGGAGACCTTGCTTTCTCAGAAAGGGAGGGGCAACCTCAGCAAGCCCAAGGCACTCTCCTGATTAGCTGGTTAGAGAGAGTGATCTTGGAGGTATCCTGGCAACAGGTGACCGAACGCCCCCTCAGCCGAGGATGCAGTATAAAGTGGGTAAAATATCTGCACTCACCCACCCACCCAGAAATACTGCGCTCCAAGAGGTCTCCCTGTGTGAGGAGCGCTAGAGGAGTGCAAAGCTCTTGTTGCTGGTGGACTTAGAATCAGACAGCAGAGAGACGGCCATTCGGCCCATCGTGCCTATGCCGGCTCTTTGAAAGGGCTATTCAATTAGTCCAACTCCACTGCTCTTTCCCCATAGTCCTCCAAATTTTTCTTTTTCAGGTATTTATCCAATTTCCTTTTGAAAGTTATTATTGAATCTGCTTCCACCGCCCTTTCAGGCAGCGCATTCCAGATCATAACAGCTCACTGCGTAAAAAAATTCTCCTATTTTCCCCTCTGGTTCAATTGCCAGTAATCTTAAATCTGTGTCCTCTGCCCCTTCTGCCACTGGGAATAGTTTCTCCTTATTTACTCTATCAAAACCGGTCATGATTTTGAACACTTCTATTAAATTTCCTCTTAACCTTCTCTGCTCTAAAGAGAGCAACCCTCAGCTTCTCCATGTAACTGAAGTCCCTCATCCCTGGTAGCATTCTAGTAAATCTCCTCTGCACCCTCTCTAAGGCCTTGACATCCTTCCTAAAGTGTGGTGCCCAGAATTGGACACAATACTCCAGCTGAGTCCTAACCAGTGATTTATAAAAGGTTTAGAATGACTTCCTTGCTTGGAAGGAAGCACCTTTAATGAGATCTCCATTACATCAGGGGAATTGCCAGCAGAAAGTAGGCACTTGGCAGGGTGCTGAGAGGAAAGGGCACGACTTTCCATCCTCTGACTGGCTACATGCAGCTCTCGGTCCCCGTACTGTTGTCCAGCCGACCACTAAAGCCCGGTACTGAGCAAGTTCTTGAGACCCTCCCCAAGAAATGGTCTCAGATAAATCACAACCACACCCAGACACTAGAACTGACAACCATGTCCCTCATGGCAGAATGGCACCAGTCAGCTGAGCGATCCCAGACACAGCAGGAAATTCCATAGAGTATAGTGTCAACATCAGTATCCACTCCGGATAGTTTTTAAAGCAGGATTATCAGATACAGAACATCACCTTTAACTCTTCATTGGGACTGGAGGGAAACATCACTAAATCAATCGCCACTGAAATGAATGGGAGGGGGATCAGTCCCACATCACTCACTGTATTGAAATGAATGGGAGGGGGATCAGTCCCACATCACTCACTGTATTGAAATGAATGGGAGGGATCAGTCCCACATCACTCACTGTATTGAAATGAATGGGAGGGATCAGTCCCACATCACTCTAATTTAATTTAGCACATTATTTAGAAAAAAAACAACTCCCCCTAAACCGCTCCCCCTCCCGAATTGTTTCTCCCAAACCACAGTCAACGTTCGTTTATTTAAAGGCACACTCCGCAGTACCTGGTGGAGATCCTCCGCAGTCATGTAACGCAGCATCTTCAGGGTGACTCGCTGGTGGGCGAAAAGGGGCAAATACTGATCTGCTGAAAGTTCGGCCAACAAGTCCACCAGGGCCTTCTCCACACCCTCCTCCTGCACAGGTCGAAAGAGGGTCAAAAGATCAGCGGTTTGACTACAATACTCTACGGAGTGGGTTGGGTAGGGTGGTGGGCAGGGAGAACAAATGGGATGAAAGGGATTCTGTTGTGGGGGGGTGGTGTTGGGAGTAAATTAAGAAATATTTCGGAGTGTTGCCGAAGACAGGACCAGTCACTGTCTGTTACGGCTCTTAAAGTCTGGCCTAACACCTCCAACTTAGAATCATAGAATGATTACAGCACAGAAGGAGGCCATTCGGCCCATTGACTCCATGCCGTGTTTGACTCAAACGCACTTAAGAGAGCAAGTTAGTACCAACTTGTGTCAGAATAAAAAGATTTGCATTTCTATAGCACCTTTCATGACCTCACGACATCCCAAAGCGTTTCACGGCCAATGAATTGCTTTTTTGAAGCGTAGTCACTGTTGTAATGTAGGAAACGCGGCAGCCAATTTGCGCACAGCAAGATCCCACAAACAGCAGCGTGATAATGACCAGATAATCAGTTTTAGGTGACGTTGGTTGAGGGATAAATATTGGCCAGGACACCGGGGAGAACTCCCCTGCTCTTCTTTGAAATAGTGCCATGGGATCTTTAAGCTCCACCTGAGAGCATTCCCTCAGTACTGCAGTGAAGTGTCAGCCTAGATTTTGTGCTCAAGTCTCGAGTGGGGCTCGAACGCACGACCTTCTGACTCACAGGCGGGAGTGCTACCCACTGAGCCGAGGCTGACACTGTGGAATATGAGCAGCTTTGTGTTGCGAACCTGCTTCCACTAGAAGCTGGTTCGAGAGTGCCCCAAACTCAACGTCATGTAGCAGACTTTTGTCCCATCAGCCCAAATTGGGACTGAATGCATGTCAAGAGGTGAGAGGATCTAACTCAACGTGACACCAGATCTGGCCCAAATCAATTTTCAAATGGTCCTCCTGTTATGTACTTGGAGGTCGCCCAAGGGTCAGATTCAGCATCTGGTGGCAAATCACCTCTGGCACGGCATCAGATTTCACTGGTCTGGAACAACCCCAACCACATGGTGACCCTGGAGTGCAGACGTGGGCACCAAGAATATTAAAAAGAAAAATATACATATTCATAATTCAACAGGGATTATTGAGATATAGTGTTGGCATGTGGGCCAGGAGGGAGATGGAGATTGTCTGGGTATAGCTCCTGAACACGACACACGGATATGGGCTGAACAGTCTTCTGTCCCAGCAAATACTTGCATCACTACACAGAGCATGAATGGAGGGGGTGGGGGGCAAAGGTATGATCGAGTCACAGATGGAACGGGATGGGTTAACACAGTAACACTGTTCCGACCACAGGACAGTTCAGGATATTTTTCAACCAGAACGGTGTATTTTAGAGCAGCAACTTGCCCGTGCTCGGAGAGACAGGGGTTTCTGGTCCATCAGCCGCTGGTACTGAATCAGCCAGTAATTCTCCTGATTGGTCTCATGTTTCGTCTCCATTTCCATCTGAAAAGGAAAGAAAATCCACCTCATACCAATCGGATACAACAGCCCCATCAGAATCCACCCCATACCAAACAAAAACATATCAAATCCCATCAGAATCCAGCAATTGTATATCAGCTCCATCAGCCCATACCCAATCATAACATATCGACTATTCCACTAGAACCCATCCCTTACCCGTCAGTAAGGCATCAACCTGTCCCATCAGAATTCAATCATACCCAACATATTAATGCCCCATCAGAATCCAACTCATAACCCACCATACATCAACCACCCTACCGGATCTCAACTCGCTCCAATCCACCATAATATAAATGTAGCCCTCTCCACTACAGCTACTCCACTGTCCTTCCAGCAACAGAATCCAAATCAATCACACACACCCCTAGCATCCCCGATGTAAAACTCCAAAACCACAGATTAAGAGTCCAGCTCCTTCCTCGCATGCCAGGACTGCAATGGGATTTGAATGGAATGATGTATATGTAGACATTAATAAGGATGGCGTCCTTTATAGTATTTAATAGAAAAGTGGAGAGGCCACACTGAATAATAGCAACACACATGTTCCGTATCCACGTAGGAGAGGCATGTGCAACAAGCCTTCAGCAGACAGTGCGTCATTCAGGTGGAGTTCGGACGTCAGCTCTCCCTGGGCAGCTAAAGGGCGAGGTCATTTCCTCAACAATCTGGCACTAACAGATTGGTTACAATTAATAAGGTCTTGGAATAACTACTTTAAGAGGTGCACAACCGTAAGTACACAACTCGAGCCGCCATTCAACAGCTCACCCACCGTGTGTTGTGGGGCTCGGGGTGGGGGGTAAGCTCACGCTGTGTATTTTGGGGCTTGGGGGTGGAGGTGGTTCAGCTCACACACAGTGTGTTGGGGGGCTCAGCTCACACAAAGGAACTTGTAATAGTAGGGACATGAGACTTTCACATGGATGGGTTGGAGGTTGGGTGTGGATATGAATGGGGGGGGGTGGGGTGGGGGAGGGAGGAATTGATGTACTACTGATGGGGGGTGTGATTGATGGGGGGTGAGGGGGGTGCGAGTGATGAATTAACAGCATCGCAGAGAAGTGTAGCGGTACCAAAGTGCTAAATAGTCCCAGCGGCAAATACAGGCTGCGGGTCCCAATCCCCCTGTGCAAAGCACACCCAGTGCACCACTCCGCGTGCACGCACACGCTCCACGTACCAGCAGGTCCTGTAGCTCCATCTCTCGCTGCTTCTTCTCTTTCAGCAGCTGTTGCAGGATATCACTCAGCGCCTGCCGCTCGTCCATCAGCGTTTCCTGTCATGTGACAAAACAGCCAATAACAAGCGAAGAGGACAGACAGACAGACAGGCTCGCGGGACAGAAGACAGAACAGGACGTGTCGGAGGGGATTGTGTCGCACTAGCGACGACATCCAACGTGCGAGGATGGGGGTGGGGGGGGGGGGGGGGAGGGGGCGCAGAGAGGGGGCGGGGTCAGGTGGGCGTGAGGACGAGGGAGGGAGAGACACAAGATAAGACGACAACAGACACTATGCAACCCTTTTGTTGGAAGAATATAAACTGCAGGATGAAGCCTCTGAATTAGCTGGAAATGAGATGAACTCCTGCAGTGAGTCGGCGTCCACAGACTCGGGGACACACTGATAGCATGGCTCTCGAGCTTCTACACAGAGGAATCGGACTGATCCACATACTGTGCTGCTTTGAATGTCGCAGGGCTGGGATTGTGGGTGTGTGTCGCTGAGATTTCCGCCCTACCTGAAGATTCTCCAAGTCACCCTCTCTTCTGTCTAACTCGATCTGTGTCAGCTGCATTAACTCAGTCTCAATCAATTTGATCTGAATGGTTCAAAACAAAACAAAAAATAGAATGGGTTGATTAGATACATGTAGATGGGGGTGAGGTCTGTTTACAATCCACCAGCAGAGCGCTGGAGGGCTAAACAGTGACAAAAATAATTTCTGCAAATGTAAGATGGGATGGAGGATGAGGCGTTTGCTGAGATGCGGCAGGGAGCTGACGGAAGCAGTCTGTCTGCGCTGGAGCCGGTTTACACTACTCGTGGAGCAGGTGAACCAGTTTAACTTCGCACCAACCCTGCAGTTAGAGTAAATGCAGCCTCAATCCAGAGTCAGGGCTCGATACCAGATCGAAGCGAAGTCCAACTCTCTGGAGGAGGGCAGGGCCGTAACTCCAGATTAACACCACACTACTTCAGTGTTGGTGCGAATGGGAACGTTAAACTTGTATAACTGCACCCAGAGGCTCTTCACTTCCATTTGCCCAGCCCAGGACAAATAGTTCGGAATAATGTAGGAGGGCAGCTCATGGGATGCAGGGATCGAAGGACAGATTTGTCCTGTCACTATATTACTCACCGCTTGTCCTGGTGCAGTGGGTGTTCAGACAACGGTCTCAGTCTTGTTCCACCTAATGCAGTGAGATCGCCGCAATAGGAGCTGGTCCACAGAGCCACTCGTCAACACGGCGCAGAGCCGCCCGCCCCGGGCACAGAGCCGCGCGCCAACACGGCGCAGAGCCGCGCGCCAACACGGCGCAGAGCCGCGCGCCAACACGGCGCAGAGCCGCGCGCCAACACGGCGCAGAGCCGCGCGCCAACACGGCGCAGAGCCGCGCGCCAACACGGCGCAGAGCCGCGCGCCAACACGGCGCAGAGCCGCGCGCCAACACGGCGCAGAGCCGCGCGCCAACACGGCGCAGAGCCGCGCGCCAACACGGCGCAGAGCCGCGCGCCAACACGGCGCAGAGCCGCGCGCCAACACGGCACAGAGCCGCGCGCCAACACGGCACAGAGCCGCGCGCCAACACGGCACAGAGCCGCGCGCCAACACGGCACAGAGCCGCCCGCCCCGGGCACAGAGCCGCGCGCCAACACGGCACAGAGCCGCGCGCCAACACGGCACAGAGCCGCGCGCCAACACGGCACAGAGCCGCGCGTCAACACGGCACAGAGCCGCGCGTCAACACGGCACAGAGCCGCGCGTCAACACGGCACAGAGCCGCGCGTCAACACGGCACAGAGCCGCGCGTCAACACGGCACAGAGCCGCGCGTCAACACGGCACAGAGCCGCGCGTCAACACGGCACAGAGCCGCGCGTCAACACGGCACAGAGCCGCGCGTCAACACGGCACAGAGCCGCGCGTCAACACGGCACAGAGCCGCGCGTCAACACGGCACAGAGCCGCGCGTCAACACGGCACAGAGCCGCGCGTCAACACGGCACAGAGCCGCGCGTCAACACGGCACAGAGCCGCGCGTCAACACGGCACAGAGCCGCGCGTCAACACGGCACAGAGCCGCGCGTCAACACGGCACAGAGCCGCGCGTCAACACGGCACAGAGCCGCGCGTCAACACGGCACAGAGCCGCGCGTCAACAGGGCACAGAGCCGCGCGTCAACACGGCACAGAGCCGCGCGTCAACACGGCACAGAGCCGCGCGTCAACACGGCACAGAGCCACCCGCCCCGGGCACAGAGCCGCGCGTCAACACGGCACAGAGCCGCGCGTCAACACGGCACAGAGCCGCGCGTCAACACGGCACAGAGCCGCGCGTCAACACGGCACAGAGCCGCGCGTCAACACGGCACAGAGCCGCGCGTCAACACGGCACAGAGCCGCGCGTCAACACGGCACAGAGCCGCGCGTCAACACGGCACAGAGCCGCGCGTCAACACGGCACAGAGCCGCGCGTCAACACGGCACAGAGCCGCGCGTCAACACGGCACAGAGCCGCGCGTCAACACGGCACAGAGCCGCGCGTCAACACGGCACAGAGCCGCGCGTCAACACGGCACAGAGCCGCGCGTCAACACGGCACAGAGCCGCGCGTCAACACGGCACAGAGCCGCGCGTCAACACGGGCACAGAGCCACCCGCCCCGGGCACAGAGCCACGCATCAACACGGCACAGAGCCACGCATCAACACGGCACAGAGCCACGCATCAACACGGCACAGAGCCACGCATCAACACGGCACAGAGCCACGCATCAACACGGCACAGAGCCACGCATCAACACGGCACAGAGCCACGCATCAACACGGCACAGAGCCACGCATCAACACGGCACAGAGCCACGCATCAACACGGCACAGAGCCACGCATCAACACGGCACAGAGCCACGCATCAACACGGCACAGAGCCACGCATCAACACGGCACAGAGCCACGCATCAACACGGCACAGAGCCACGCATCAACACGGCACAGAGCCACGCATCAACACGGCACAGAGCCACGCATCAACACGGCACAGAGCCACGCATCAACACGGCACAGAGCCACGCATCAACACGGCACAGAGCCACGCATCAACACGGCACAGAGCCACGCATCAACACGGCACAGAGCCACGCATCAACACGGCACAGAGCCACGCATCAACACGGCACAGAGCCACGCATCAACACGGCACAGAGCCACGCATCAACACGGCACAGAGCCACGCATCAACACGGCACAGAGCCACGCATCAACACGGCACAGAGCCACGCATCAACACGGCACAGAGCCACGCATCAACACGGCACAGAGCCGCCCGCCCTGGGCACAGAGCCATGCAACAACACGGCACAGAGCCGCCCGCCCCGGGCACAGAGCCATGCAACAACACGGCACAGAGCCGCTCGCCCCGGGCACAGAGCCACACATCAACATACCAGAGCCCTCCACCCCACCCACACACGGCACAGAGCTGCCCGCCCCGGGCACAGCCATGCATCAACATGGCACAGAGCCGCCCGCCTCTAGACTCGACTATTCCAATGCTCTCCTGTCCGGTCTCCCATCTTCCACCCTCCATAAACTTGAGCTCATCCAAAACCCTGCTGCCCGTATCCTAACACGTACCAAGTCCTGTTCACCTATCACCCCTATGCTTGCTGACCTACACTGGCTCCAAGTCCACAAACAAATTTAAAATTCTCATCCTTTGAGTTTAAATCCCTTCATGGCCTTGCCCCTCCCTATCTCCTCCAGCCCTACAACCCCCACCCCCCCCCGAACTCTCTGTTCCCAAGTCTGGTCTCTTGTGCAACCGCGCCTCCCCCCACCCCCCAAACTATTGCCCCATTAGGTCCCAAGCTCTGAAATATCCTCCCTAAACCTCTCCACCTCTCTCTCCTCCTTTAAACCCACCTCTTTGACCAAGCTTGTGGTCACCCCTCCTAATATCTCCTCCCTCAATTTGGTGTTCATTTTCTCCTTATGTCTGTGAAGCGCCCCAAAGGTGCTGTATGCAAATGCAAGTTGTCGTTAATTAAATTACATGGAAGCAACAAAAAAAAATATGGAAAATAGGAAAACTTCCTGAAATATTCTTGCTACAGAGGCTGATCTCAACCCAGAATGGCACAAAATCATCAGATTAGCAGTCAATACAGTTTATGAAAAACAGTTGAAAAGCTACCTCATCACGTGTCAGTATTGGCTGTATTTGCCATGCTGCTCCCACCTATTACCCTCCTGTCCAGTAATCAGTGGCTTCCCATGAACACAAGATGTGTGTCAGTTTGGCTCAGTGGGTAGCACTCTCGCCCCTGAGTCAGGAAGTTATGAGTTCAAGTCCCACTCCAGGACTTGAGCACATAATCCAGGCTAACACCTCAGTGCGGTGCTGAGGGAGTGCTGCACTGTTGGAGGTGCCGTCCTAAACTCAGGTTTTGTTTTCCTGTTCAGCTGGACATTGAAAGTGTAGCCTGGCAGCCACCAGGAGAACATAGTGGAAATTCAGGCGTGTGTAGAGCATGAATATTTGACCATGTTGGAAGTTGGCCCTTTAAAGATCCCATGGCACTATTGGAAGAGCTGGGAATTCTTTCAATATCCTGTCCGATATTCCTCTCTCAAACATCAAAAAAAAAACTCAGATTGTCTGATCATTCATCTCAACGCTGTTTGTGGGACCGTGCGGTGTGTAAAATGGCTGCCCCGTTCACCTACGTAACAACGGTGATCACGCGTCAAAGCTTTGGGATGTTTGAAAGATGCAAGGAGGCACCGTATAAATACAAGTTCTTTCTTCAGAGGGTCCAGGGGGACAGACTGTACCAGCAAGTCCGCACTGGTCTTTCGAAGCAGCGGAGGTAACACAGGCAGAGGTCCATATTAATCAGAGCCACAGCAGCTATGACACAAAGCCTTTCAGCCAACAAATTTTACACTAACAATGTTTGAAAGCTGCTTTGGGCTGTTAATCAATCTCTGCATATGCCTTTCAAAAATTAACCTCATTTTATTAATTGAAGCGATATCACTGCAATAAAGCAGGCAGTGAGTTCTATTGGTAAAGCATTGGATTCCCAGTCTGAGAAATACCAGGTTAAATTCCCAGTCCTGATACCAGGATTGTTTTGACAAGTCAGAGATAGAGCAGCAGAGTGAGTGCTGCAATGGAGTCTTTCATCAGAGGACAGCAGTGGGGGTGGGGGGGAAGGAGGCGACGAGGGGGGAGCAGGAGAGAAATCCACCAGCAGGAGCAGTTCACAGCCCCCAGGGAGCACGTCACCCAGTCAGAAAGAGGATGTAAATCCAACTGCAGAGGACTGCTCTCCTGACTGAACAGGGAGGGGAAGCAGAGGGCTGTGGAGGGAGAGTGGAGAAAAGAGAGAAAACAGACACAGAAAGAGCACGAGCAAGATAACAAGCACGACAGAGCGTGCGCGAGCGAACGAGAGCGCACGAGAACGAGCGAGCGAGCGCGAGCCGAGCGTGAGAGAGAGAGAGAGAGAGAGAGAGCGCACGCAAGAACGTGCGAGAAAGAAGCTTAAAAGAGCAAGAAAAAATAGAAACAGAAAGAAAGAATGAGAAAAAAAGAGCGAGGGTCTCGAATGTGTTTCAAGTCACACGAACTGCAAAGCCAGTTCATGTGCTGAATGCCTAATTTTTCCGACATGGCTCGTGTGCACTGTGAGGCCAGTTGGCAAAGTGCGTACCCCACCCTGGGGAAATCTGGTATATACAGGGTGTTGTCACTTGGTGCTCAGAAACTCGCTCGCTCTACCACCCCTCCCCAACTATCACGTAGGCAAGTAGACACTGTGCGAGCTGGTTTCCAGGTGATGACTAATTTCTAGCCCTCCCAGGACTGTACCTGTTGGACCATGCTCACCTGGTCTCTGATCCGTGTGTGCTTGCTGTCCTTCTTCATCTGCAGCGCCTCAAATGCCACCTTCTGCATCTCCGCCTGAAAACATGGAATTACATAAAATTTACAGCACAAAAACAGGTCATTCGGCCCAACTGGTCTGTGCCAGTGTTTATGCTCCACAAGAACCTCCTCCCACCTTACTTCGTCTCACCCTATCAGCATATCCTTCTATTCCTTTCTCCCTTATGTACTTATCTAGCTTCCCCTGAAAGGCATCTATACGATTCGCCTCAACTACTCCATGTGGTAGTGAGTTCCGCATTCAGTGAAGAAGTTTCTCACATAAGTTTTTGTTTTGAAGCCTTTCAAGATGTTTGAGATGCGATAAGGCGCTGCATAAACAAAACTCTCCTTCTGTAAAACGGTTTCTCCTTAACGCCCCCCCTACCTTACACCCTCACTCCTGTTCGACCCGACCGCGACAGGGAGTGACGACTGCATAGCTACTCACCAACAGTCGTCCTTACACAGAGACTTACCTCGGCAAGAATCTGCCCAACGGTCTTGTTCTGATCCAGCTGCTGCCAGGCCTGGACTTGTTGGAGTTTCCCGTCCATTTCGACCATGCTGTAAAACAGGAGCCGAGCTTACGGTGACCGGTGCTCGTTCCTAGAGATGTCAGCTGAACAACACTCACTCTCACAACCCAGTACACTCAGTTATTTTCAACACACCATCTCCCAGTGCTGCTCTGTAGCAGCCAGGAGAACAGTCAGTTGGGCCGAATGGCCTGTTTGTAGATTCTATGTAAGGCACCGAACACAATAGATACCTTAAGGATGTAGGAGCAAGAAAATCTCCCTCATTCACTCTTCCACCATATAACCTAACCCTTTGTGTCTCTCTCCCCTTCCTGTTAAACCTGCTTGCGGCCGGATCACTGCGGAGGTGGGAATTATCTACCCATCCTCTCGGGCCTCTTGCTCATCTCCTAACCTACTGCACACCGTTAGGGCCCACAAGTGGACACAGCTTCTCCACATCCACCCTATCAAACCCTTTCATGACTTTAATCTGGTCTATGCCGGTGTTTATATTCCACACGAGCCTCCTCCCACTCTAATTACCCCTGCCCAAATATTCCCTTCTCCCTCACGTATGCATCAATCCTCCCCTTAAATGTGTCAACGCTCTCTGCTTCAACCACTCCACGTGGCAGTGAGTTCCATATTCTCACCACTTTCTTCGAAGGCCGTTCTGCACCTTTCGGGAGTCACTGCGTCAGCCCCTTTAATACGGTGACCGGGTGAGATTGGAGAATCACTCCATCGCAAACGGCTTCCGAGGTCGGTTTAATATTTACGAGAGAAACGCGAACCCAATGAATGAGCCGGCACCGGTGGGTTAAAAGCGACGCTGGTCCCCCCCGGAGGAAGCGGCTGGTCATTCCGTACCTGGAGCTGGCCTCGTCCACCAGGTGTTGTCGCCTCGTCTCGTAGACCATCTGCAAGATCTTGTTCAGGGAACTTTCGGTGAGCAGCTCCTGCATCGCAACTGCAAGACATGAAAGGGGGAGAGGGGGCGTGAGAAGGTCAGGGCATCTATTGAGCACAACAACAGCCTGCATTTATATAAAGCAGTTTATATAGTTTTTCTCCCAAATATTAACGTAGTAAAACGTCCCAATGTGCTTCACAGGAGGGTCATAAACCCAAAATTGATACTGAGGCACATAAGGAGACATTAGGACAGGTGACCAAAAGCTTGGCTGAAGAGGTAGGTTTTAAGGAGCGTCTTAAAGGAGGAGAGAGAGGCGGAGAGGTTTAGGGAGGGAATTCCAGAGCTTACGGCCTAGGCAGCTGAAATTAAAATCGGGGATGCGCAAGAGGCCAGAACTGGAGGAGCGCAGAGATCTCGGAGGGTTATAGGGCTGGAGGAGGTTAGAGAGATAGGGAGGGACGAGGCCATGGAGGAATTTGAAAACAACGATGGGAAATTTAAGATCGAGGCATTCCTGGATCGGGATCCAATGTAGTTCAGCGAGCACAGGGGGTGATGGGTGAACGGGACTTGGTGCGAGTTAGGATACGGGCAGCAGAGAACAGGGAGCGTCTAGAATGCGACATGGCGCTAGAGGCAGAGAGCGGGGCCTCTGGGATGCTCGCCACAAGACCGCGCTCCGGGCTGAAGTTCGCCATTCGTTAAAAACAGACCATGGGTCCCCCTTTAGTTCACAGAACAGTTTGAAGAAACCGAAGTTCAGACCACCACCCTCTCCTCTTCCTCCCTCTCCCTCCCTCCCTCCCCCCTCTCCCCCCTCTCCCCCCTCTCCCCCCTCTCCCCCCTCTCCCCCCTCTCCCCCATCTCAGTGCCGGGCTCCCGTTGCCATGCTTGTTCAGCTGGCACAGCGGGAGGCTGGGGATCGCCGGCTCTTCTGCTGCTACGGTCACTGCCGCTCCAATTAAAAAGAAAGACTTGCGTTTATATAGCACCTTTCATGGCCTCAGGACGTCCCAAAGCCATGCCAGCCTTGGCTCAGCGGCAGCACTCTGTCCGTTGAGTCAGAAGGTCGTGGGTTCAAGTCCTATCGCAGAGACTTGAGCACAGAACCTAGACTGACTCCAGTGCAGTACTGAGGGAGCACTGCACTGTCAGAGGTGCTGTCTTTCGGATGAGACGTTAAACTGAGTGACTACACTTCAAAAAAGTATTTTATTGGCTGGAAAGCGTTTTGGGACATCCTGAGGTCATTAAAGGCGCTATATAAATGCAAGTCTTTTTTCTTTAAAGCACTTTACAACCAATGAAGTACTTTTTGAAGTGTAGTCACTGTTGGAATGCAGTCAATTTGTGCACAGCAAGCTCCCACACACAGCAATTTGATGATGACCAGATTATCTGTTTTTAATGATCTTGGTTGAGGGATAAATATTGGCCAGGACACCGGGAAGAACTCCTCTGCTCTTCTTCGAAATAGTGCCGTGGGATTTTTTTACGTCCACCTGAGGGGGCAAACGGGGCCTCAGTTCAACGTCTCACCCGAAAGACGGCACCTCCGACAGTGCAGCACTCCCTCAGCACTGCACTGGGAGTGTCAGCCTAGATTATGCGCTCAAGTCCCTAGCGTAGGACTGGAGCCCACAACCTTCTGATTCGGAGGCGAGCAAGCCTCTAGGGTCAGTCTGGTCTCAGCATCTCCCCTCTCTGCCCCAAGACGAGAGGCACAGCTGCCACTTTGTGCTCAGTCCACCGAGCGGACAGTGGAGAGAGCTGGAGCCGTGACTGCTCGCATCACAAGAATATCAGATCTGTGTAGAGCGAAGGGATTTCATTTAAAAAAGATACAGGCACGCAATTCGGGAATCCCATATAAATGTGATAAAATGGCAGGGTCAGAGGTTAAAGTGCATATTTCTGACCTGCCACCTCCTTCTTTCGTAGCCTCTCGTTCTCCTCCTGTGTAATTGCCATCAGCTGTTCCATCCTTAGCCTGTAGGGAGATGGACAAGAGGATAGGGTTACAACACCACAGTGAGGGACGAGCCCAGCGAACTGGCCGGGAGCTATTTAACTCTATCAGTAGTATTCGCCATTTCAAAGATTTTGTCAACGAGCAATAAAATAAACTCCTCCCAATGATGCCCACAACACCAACAGACTCGATCCTGGAGAGCAGACACCAGGCTGGGTCAGGCAGCCGCACACAGCAGATAGCATCCAACATCTCGGGAACACCAATGAGCCAGATTAACACTGCTCGGTATCACAGGGCCCTGACCAGGAGTGCTCCAGCCTGACAGTGAGTGGGAGCTGGATTAACATCAGTAGAGATAGTCAGTAACACAGGGCGCTGGGAGGAGGGGTTACTGAGTGACAGTGTGAGGGAGCTGGATTAACATCAGTAGGGATAGAGTCAGTAACACAGGATGCTCTCTGAAAAGCACTCCCTACTGTGGCAGTCATTTCCATTTCCCACATTAGCGAACCTGAGTGACAATTTAACGCTTTGTACTGTGGCCTCTCGTCATGTTGGATCCTTATAACCAGTAGACAGGATTTGAACCCCAGTTCCAGAGGTGAAAGGGCACTAACTCACTCTGCTGTACATTGGCACTCCCTCCTCCAAATCTACAATACTTTGCTTTTAAAACATATAACATGTGAAAAACTAAATTTTAAACCATAAATGTTTTCAGTACAGGAGGCCTTTCAGCCCATCATGTCTGTGCCAGCTCTTTGCCAGACCAATCCAAAGCTAATCTCACTGCCCTGCTCTCTCCCTATAGTCTTGTATCTTTCTTTGCTTTAAATATTTAACCACTTTTCCCTTAACAGTCTCTGTCCTAACCACTCTGCAGCAAAGCATTCCATGTTCTAACAACCCTCTGTGTGAAGACATTTCTCCTAATCTCTATCCTCACTCTGAAGTTTTTAAACTGATGACCCACTGTCACAGACTCCCCAGGGGAAAGCGTTTTCCCCCCACTCACCCTATCAAAACCCTCGTAATTTTAAATTTTTCAAATTTCCTTTGCATTCCAGCGGAAATAGTCCCAGTGTCTCAAATCTAGAGTCGCCCCGTCCCTGGCACCATCTAATCTGTACGCTCTCTATTGCTTTAATGTTCCTTTTTAAGATATGAGGCACCCAAAACTCTACACAGTACTCTGGCTGTGCCCTAACCATTGCCTGGTGCCAATTTATCATCCCTTCTTTGCTCTTGAACTCTCTATCAGCATTTATGAAACCTAAAATGTTGTTGAGATTTTTTTATGGCTTTATCCACCCGCACTTTCAGGGAATGATGTATTTGAATCCCTGGATCCCAGCTTTCACAGCACCAAGCCCTTCTCAGTTCTCACCTCTCTTTCTCCAGTGATTCTAGCAGGGATGAGTTCTGCTTTCTTCTGAAAGAGAAACAACATTGTTTAAAAAAAACTTTAATTACATTAAAAGGATACTGAAGGGAAGGCGAGCTATCAGGTGCAAACACTCCTCCTGCCCCTCAGATCTCCCACAAACTTCATTATTTTAAAATAAAATCTCTCCTTGATTTTAAATCATTTTCACCTTTGCTCGGGTAGGCCTGACACTGAGGGAGTGCTGCATTGTCGGAGGTGTCGTCTTTCAGATGAGCCATTAAACCGAGGCCCCGTCTGCCCTTTCAGGTGGACGTAAGAGATCCCAGGTACTACTGGAAGAAGAGCAGGGGAGTTCTCCCTGGTGTCCTGGCCAATATTTATCATTGTAGGTACAGCACAGGAGGAGGCCATTCAGCCCATCGTGCCTGTCCTGAGGTCGTTAAAGGCGTTACATAAATGCAAGTCTTTCTTTACTTACCAATAATCACTATTCCTAATAATCAGATGTCTTCACATACAAATTATGAAGAGAAAGAAGGAGGAAAAGAGAGGGGACAAATCAAAAAGTAAGCAAAATGAACTTTACACTTTCCAAAGCCTCTTTCAGACTTCTCAAGTCCATTAGCATCTGAAAACAGAGGGAGACCAGTTAATGTTTCGGTTTGGGACCCTCCGGGTCTGATGAAGAGTTGCTGTGTAATTCCACCATCTTATGTTTTAGTTGTCAGATTTTGAGTTTTGATATTTTAAAATCATAGGGAAAGGAGGCATACACCTAGTAAAATCCCCTCACCTAGTAACCCCCTGCACTAACCAGCAACCTCATCCCTCACCCGGTAACTACCCTCTAGTAAACCCCCCCACTCCCCAGCCGACCCTCACCCGGTAAACCCCCCCCAACCGACCCTCATCCGGTAAGCCCCGCCCCCCCCCAGCCGACCCTCACCCGGTAAACCTCCCCCCCCCAGCCGACCCTCACCCGGTAAACCCCCCCCACAGCCGACCCTCACCCGGTAAACCTCCCCCCCCCCAGCCGACCCTCACCCGGTAAACCTCCCCCCCCAGCCGACCCTCACCCGGTAAACCTCCCCCCCCCCAGCCGACCCTCACCCGGTAAACCTCCCCCCCCCCAGCCGACCCTCACCCGGTAAACCCCCCCCACAGCCGACCCTCACCCGGTAAACCCCCCCCCCCCACAGCCGACCCTCACCCGGTAAACCCCCCCCCACAGCCGACCCTCACCCGGTAAACCCCCCCCACAGCCGACCCTCACCCGGTAAACCCCCCCCCCCCCACAGCCGACCCTCACTCGGTAAACCCCTCCCCCCCAGCCGACCCTCACCCGGTAAACCCCCCCCCCCCCCAGCTGACCCTCACCCGGTAACCTTCACCTAGTAACCTCTCCACCAGTATGAATCTTGCTGCTACTGGAACTCCTCCCACCACAACATCTCTATTTTTCCATCCCAACCACTCAATAACCCTCCCCCTCATCCACACTAACCCTCAACCCGCCCTAATCGATCAGCTCCCTAAACCCCACCCCCCCTCACAATCCACACTGTCCCCCCATCCACGCACTAACCAGTCGCCACCACTCGCATGAACCAGTCTGGATTTGGGAATTTTTAGGGTGATGACACACTGTCCCAGTGTGAATTACATCCGGCAATGATAGATACAACAGTGCATCTCTGGGACAGCCTGTTACCGATCCTATTATACATCACATGGTCAACTGCAGCATTTATCCTGCGTCAGAGAATAGGAACAGGAGTGGACCATTCAGCCCCTCGAGCTTGTTAGATCATGGCTGATCTGTATCTTAACTCCATCTACCCGCCTTGGTTCCGTAACCCTCAATGCCCTTACCCAACAAAAATCTATCAATCTCAGTTTTGAAATTTTCAATTGACCCCCAGCCTCAACAGCTTTATGGGGGAGAGAGTTTCCAGATTTCCACTCCTCTTTGTGAAGAACTGCTTCCTGACATCACCCCTGAATGCCCTAGCTTTAATTTTAAGGTTATGCCCCCTTGTTCTGGACTCTCCCACCAGAGGAAATAGTTTCTCTCTATCTACCCTATCAACTCCATTAATCATCTTAAACCCCTTGATCAGATCACCCCTCAATATTCTATACACGAGGTAATACAAGCCTAGTCTCTGCAATCTGTCCTTGTAATTTAACCCCGGTATCATTCTGCTGAATCTGCACTACATCCCCTCCAAGGCCAATATATCCTTCCTGAGGTTCGGTGCCCAGAACTGTACGCAGTGCTCCAGATGCAGTCTAACCAAAGTGCTGTACAGATGTAATGTAACAGAATGAATGGGTCAAATCAGCCACGCCTCGATCGCACGCCCCCCCCACCCACCTTTCCGTATCCTCCAGCAAGCTGCGGATGAGGTTTGCGGCTCTGTACTCTCCTCGCTTCAGCTCCTCCTGCAGCCGCCGACGCTCTACCTCCACGAATCGCTGCTGGTCTCGGAGACCCCGGTCCAGCTTCCCCTGCTCCTGTTGAACGGGAGATTAGAGTCAGGCACAGGAAAATGTGAACGTAGAACAAAGAAGAAAAAAGAAAAATAGGACAGGGCGAGCTGGTCAGCACTTATATTTCTGTGTCTGAAAGCGAATGTGGCGATGCCCAGGGAGCAGAAACCAGCAGCCAAGAAAGGCAGGAGTAAAGTCGCAGCAAAGGGCAGCAAGAAGCGGAGAAGGTCGAGGAAGGAGAGTTACTCCATCTACATCTACAAGGTGAGGAAGCAGGTTCACCCCCGACACCGGCATCTCCTCCAAGGCCATAAGCATCATGAACTCATTTGTGAGCACTATTTTCCAGCGAATCGTGGGTGAGCCCTCCCTCCTGGACCATTACAACAAGCTCTCGACCATTAGCTCCCGGGAGATCTAGAGCACAGTGCACCTGCTGCTGCCCCGGGGAGAGCTGGCCAAACATGCCGTGTCGGAAGGGACAAAAGGCTGTGACCAACTACACCAGCTCCAAGTAAATCGCCACAATGTACTGGGAAAATGAACCAGCTCAGCGGTAACACTCGATATCCAACTCTCCCCATAACCAAAGCTACAGCTTCATTTAATTATTCCTGATTTCCAACAGCATGATGCTATGGCACTACCCGGGAGTAGGGAGTTCTCCCGGTGTCCTGGCCAACGCTCCTCCCTCAACCAACTCCCAAACACATCACTCATCTTATTTGCAGTTTGTAGGGGACACTGCTGGCCTTGAATGTAATGCATTTCCCTAATTAACAGGTTACTTCAATTCAAGATGTAATTCATTATGCAGGAGGGTCGGTAACCAGAGGACACGGATTTAAGATAATCGGCAAAAGAACCAGAGGGGCAATGAGGAGAATTTTTTTTAAAAAACGGAGCAAGTTGTTATGATCTGGAATGCACTGCCTGAAACGGTGGCAGAAGCAGATTCAATAGTAACTTTCAAAAGGGTATTGGATATACTGTATACTTGAAAAGGAGCACAATGCAGGGCTATGGGGAAAGAGCAGGGGGAGTGGGACTAATTGGATCGTTCAAAGAGCCGGCACAGACACAATGGGCCGAATGGCCTCCTTCTGTGCTGTAAGATTCTATGACATCCTTTGTACCCTGGAGAATATTAAAACATTTTTAAATAGATTTTCGTAACTGCCAAATTAAAGTCCACTGTTATCCAGGAGGCGCAGGGTACAATGCGAGACGTCATCGACAGTTCTCTAATGTGACGACAGCCACGGTTACAGAACGCCGACTACCGGCGATACCAACAGGAGGCAGAGAATCTGAAAGAGACGCACAAAGTCATCTCGGAAACGAGTGAGATTCATAGATGTTAATTGTCTCCATATGATTTATATCAATTAGTGTTAATTGTATTCAGGTGGTGCGTATCAATTGGGGACTCTCGTATCCATTTATATGAGAGCTTATCGAGGGGGTGCACGGTGTGTAACGGAGACCTTTGAGAATAAAGGCTTGGAAGCAACTGAAGACTAGGCTCTAGTATTCTACCCTACACCACCAGGCTATCCAGTTTATTACAGTAGAGCCCTGTGCACCAAGAGTAACCCAAGTAGACTAGGCCGGGCTGGGTCAGGATCTAGCTGCCCCTGGAGCCAGAATTCGAGTAATTCCGGCAAGAACCGAACCCCATGGAGTTACGAATTACGACGAGTTATATTTTATTAGAATCATAGAAGTTTACGACACAGGCCATTTTCGGCCCATCGTGTCTGTGCCCGCTGAAAAAAGAGCTGTTCAGCCTAATCCCACTTTCCAGCACTTGGTCCGTAGCCTTGTAGGTTATAAAACTTCAAGTGCACATCCAAGTACTTCTACTCAGAGCATACCCAAGTACTTCTACATATCCAAGTTATTCTACACAGGCAGTGACCCTCTCCGCCATTATGGCCCCTCGTTACCTGCTTCACTGACATTAGGACCTGCTCCTTGTGAGAGTTGCTCTGCAGGATGAGCTGCGTCCTCTCCCGCTGGTCCTCGTCCAGCCTCCTCTCGAACTCCAGTTTCTCCTGCTGCTTCTGCTCCTGGGAACGGAAGACACGGCGGGTGAGGGGCAGCGTAACAAAGCTCGAGATGGAGCTGCCTCAGCGCGCAGCGAGGCAGCAATGTAAACACTGCGCCGCAACTATGGGGAGATCGCAACAGACAACGGCTGGGTCGAGTGTGATGTGGTGACAACACACACCCACCCCGGTATCTCTTGACGGGCTGAGCTGGTAGGCGTACTGCCGAGCTGTGCAGACCAGGAAGGATCCAGGTTCAATCTGGATTTAGCTGGAGCACCGGTTAAGTCGGTAGAAATAGCTGCCAAAGAGTACCATCTAACTGGGGAGAGGAGGAGGGTGGGGCGAAGAAAGACAGTGGAGTGGGAAAATCAGCCAGCCCCACCCCATTCCCCCGTCCCAATCCATGTCCAGTGACCCCTGCTAGAAAGCAGGTGTGTGCGTGCGTCAGGTGAGAACAGGATCAACTTCACCTGTGATTCCCTTGCTTAGATAGTTCACCAACACCTATTGCTAAGGCTCAAACCAGAGGCGCCACTCAGGCAAGGTACTGGAGCCTGATTGGTATGTGTGGAACAGCTCAGGAGAGGGAGAATTTCAGAAGAAAAACTCCTGTTTAGAAACAAACAGAAGTCATTTTTTCTTCAGCAAACCCAACACCACAGAAAGCAAACATGTCCTTAGAGGAGAGCGCGTGACCTAGTGGAATTCATAATTGTTCAAACAACACGGCTTGCATCAGAATCTTCTATAAATAAACTCCAGATAAAAACAGCCACTTAAACACCACAGATGATCTGCTGGGAAATTCCTCTAAACCAGAACGGCACTGACTGGGTCGAGGGGCGGACGGACAGCGCCGACCCGGGGTGGGGCCAGGCGGACGGACAGCGCCGACCCGGGGTGGGGCCAGGCGGACGGACAGCGCCGACCCGGGGTGGGGCCAGGCGGACGGACAGCGCCGACCCGGGGTGGGGCCAGGCGGACGGACAGCGCCGACCCGGGGTGGGGCCAGGCGGACGGACAGCGCCGACCCGGGGTGGGGCCAGGCGGACGGACAGCGCCGACCCGGGGTGGGGCCAGGCGGACGGACAGCGCCGACCCGGGGTGGGGCCAGGCGGACGGACAGCGCCGACCCGGGGTGGGGCCAGGCGGACGGACAGCGCCGACCCGGGGTGGGGCCAGGCGGACGGACAGCGCCGACCCGGGGTGGGGCCAGGCGGACGGACAGACAGCACCGACCCAGGGGGCAGGCAGACAGACAGACAGACAGCACCGACCCAGGGGGCAGGCAGACAGACAGACAGCACCGACCCAGGGGGCAGGCAGACAGACAGACAGCACCGACCCGGGTGAGGGGGGGGTGGCCAGACAGACAGTACTGACCTGGTGGGGGGCCCAGACATTCAGCACTGACCCAGTGGGGGGTGGGGGGGTGGCCCAGACAGACAGCACTGACTGGGTAGGACTGGGTGGGACTGTGCTGTGACTCTTTTTAACAGTCTCTGTGTTGACATAAACTTGACCTCATTCTGTTTAAGTATTTTTTTTCTGTTGAGGTGAAACACAGTGATCTGAAAAGCCTGAAGGAAACCAGGTTTGTATTTTAACAAAATATAAAACAGGGAAAAAAATTTCTTGCTTTCTTAAGAGCAGGAAGCAGGCTGACCAATAGAAGAACTGTATGGAATGTCTTTAGGGAGGCACCAGGGAGGGAGAGTCACAAGAGCAGGGACCAATTTCACCACAATGTCACATCTTGGCAACTGTGATATGTTCCAATACAATTTGCTTCACTACATTGAATGTTTGGCACAAAAACAAATGGGTTTTCCAACAAAATAAAGGCCACATAAATAATATAATGAATGATAAAATAGGCTGTGGTGTTAACTACTTACATATTATACTGGCACTTTACAATATACAAGACCAGGTTGGAAGGGTTTGGTCCATTGGAATTCTGTACAATGGGGTGGGACTGGGAAAGGGTTTGTTCCAATGGAATTCTGTACAATGGTTGGGAATGGGAAAGGGTTTGGCCCATTGGAATTGTGTACAATGAGTGGGAATGGGAAAGGTTTTGGACCAATGGAATTCTGGTCAATGGGTGGGAATGGGAAAAGGTTTGGCCCATTGGAGTTCTGGTCAATGGGTGGGAATGGGAAAGGGTTTGGCCCATTAGAATTCTGGTCAATGGGTGGGAATGGGAAAGGGTTTGGCCCATTGGAATTGTGTACAATGGGTGGGAATGGGAAAGGGTTTGGCCCATTAGAATTGTGTACAATGGGTGGGAATGGGAAAAGGTTTGGACCAATGGAATTCTGTACAATGGGCGAGAATGGGAAAGGGTTTGGTCCATTGGAATTCAGTACAATGGGACTGAGTGGGAGAGAGTTGGTGCATTGGAGTTCAATACTGGAATCAAGATTGGATAATTAACTAGAGTCCATTAAATTTCTTTTAAATAATAATTGAACCAGCTACACAGAGTAGCAGCTGTGTGCATTTTCTTACCTTCCTCTTTTCGTAGTCCATGAATTTGCTCTGTAATTAAACAAAACACCTGTAAATACAGCTCCTGCAAAGTCACTTCAAGCACCTGCCATTGTACGGGCATCATCCACATCACCCAACACTCAACTGACTGTGCGACAGTCTTGGTCGAGTAGGCAGGACCATAGAGAGGAGATTTAGTTTGGGGGGGCGGGGGGGGGAAAACAGGAGAAAGAAAGATACCAAAGCTTCCAGAATGACAGTGCCGGCCAATCACAGAGCAACATGAAGCGTGCCTGTGGGTTCATTCATACTCCAACTTCCAAGGAGCAAGAGGAAGTGTGGGGTCAGGACCTCGAGGTCCGTCTATTGCCTCTTCACAATGAAGCCTGAATACTGGTTAACACCTTGCTCAGAGATGCACAGTGCAAATACAGTAATATTAGCGCACGATAGAGAGGGAGGTACGTCTGATGGCTGCAATTAAATACAATTACATAGAATTAACAGCACAGAAACAGGCCATTCAGCGCAACTGGTCTGTGCCAGTGTTTATGCTCCACATGAGCCTCCTTCCACCTACTTTATCTAACCCGATCAGCATATCCTTCTATTCCTTTCTCCCTCAGGTACTTATCTAGCTGCCCCTTAAATCACAGAATGATAAAGCACAGAGAGAGGCCATTCGACCCATTGTGCCTGTGCCGGCTCTTTGAAAGAGCTATCCAATTAGTCCCACTCCCTTGGTCTTTCCCCATAGCCCTGCAAATTTTTTCCCTTCAAGTATTTATCCAATTCCCTTTTTGAAAGTTATTATTGAATCTGTTTTCATTGCCCTTTCAGGTAGTGCATTCCAGATGCATCTATACTATTCGCCTCAACTACTCCATGTTGCAAGTTCCACATTCTGACCACTCTCTGGGTAAAGTTTCTCTTGAATTCCTTATAGGATTTATTAGTGACCATCTTGTATTTATGAATTTGTTTACAAAGACCCGGAGGTGTGGTTATATGCTGTAGCCAAGATACAGTTACATTCATAGTGCTTATAACTTGAGGTCAACATTTACAGCCACGATAAATTATGCATAAATGTTACCTTAGATATTGAAACTAGGAGACGGTGGCACTAAAATATCTGGGATCAGATTCCCTGTGTGAAAGGACTGATTGGATCAGATTTCATGGTGACCTTGAGAATCCCTACGTGGTCAGTTTTCGGTAAAATATTAAGATGCCTACGTGGCAAAGAAGCAGAATGTAAAATGGTTAGAAAGGGTTAATTAGTTAGTAACTGAGATTGGTACAGGTGGCCTGGCCTCCTGCTGGGCCATATGTTTGCGTAGTCAGCAGGTTTGCATGGTCTTATCAATGTAGAGTCTTTGATGTGATTCAAGGACTGGTCTGAATGTCTCCATGTTTATGGCAGATCAATATAGGTAACGAGCTTAGCCAAAGTTGAAAGACATTCCAGGTTGGGAGATAAGGAACAGAAGGAACAGGGAAGAACATTCCAAGTTGGAAGGTGAGGAAGTATCCCCTTTGATGTCTAACAGCAACGTGGTCAGCACATGATTATCTATGATTGGCCGGAAATAATGTAACCTCGCATGGCAACCTGTGCCCGGCTTATGATTGGTGTTGACTCTTGTGTTAATGATGTTCCAACCCCTATCGATCTGTATAAAGGTATGAGTTTTTGTCTTTGTCTTTGTCTCCTTATTCTGTTAGAATCGTTCGGATTCTCTCAGGAATCTGAATTGAAGCTACAGACTAAGAACCCTGCTATTAAAGTTGTGATGAACTTTAAAATGTATTCGACTCAGTTTTTACTGAACCAGACTGAGGGGAAAGACTCCGGATCGTCATTTGGTGGCCCATACGGGGATCTTAACGGTCGTTCACCGAGAGTTCGCGGAGTAAGAGGCGGATTGTCTCAGACACGGAGGAAGGAAATGGCGCCCCGATGTAAGTAGTCTTAATTTACGACGTCGGTTTTCCTCCAATCCGTCAGTCTGACGATGAATCGTCCAATCACTAACACTCGTGTGGCGTCCTTACAAGATTCAGGTCAGTCTGGCGAATACACAGAAATAGCAGGAAGAGGTCAGTGGTCGAATATCACTGAGGGTCAGCGTACATACTGAGGGAATAACTTGTAAGTGGTAGGTCAGTGAGGGTAGTCAGGGTTTAAGTTCCTGGTGATTGGATATAAACAGGAACTATTGATAAAACATAGATGCCGCCAAAAAGGCTCAGGAATTAATTTGGAAAAATAACAGAGGTACCACAGCCAAAGAACTAATTACTTTATGGAGACAGTACTGTAAAAAAAAATGGATAGAATTAAGTGACTAGACAAATGTTTAAAAGACAGAGACCCGAAAAAGAAAGGTTCTGTTGTTTAAGTGTACTGTCCCCTTAAAAAGCCTGTCTTGATCAGTGTTTTTTTTTGTCGGTGTTGTGGGCCACGCCCCCTTCTTACTGTGTCTTACGTGTTTTCTTCCTTTGTGTAATGTATCTCTTGTCGTGTGTTTAATTCTGATACTGCTGAATTAAAATTGGAGTTATTGAGGTTAAGTGACCTATTAAATTCTGGTTCTTATAAAGTGTGGGCATGTTAAATTCCAGACATGGGATCTTCAAAAAATTGGCATTTTGAATGTTTATTTTGTGATTGGCTGTAGTTTAAAAAGGTTAAAAATTAACAGGATAGATTAAAAAAACTATCTGGTATCACTGTGATAGGAAAAGTCGGAAAGCTGGAACAGCTTGGAGCATTGATTATAATCACATCCACTAAAAGTATGTGAAAAAATAGTGTGCAAAAATATAGTATAAAGCAATCCACAAATGTGAGAAGTAAAAAAAATCAGTCAAACCTGTGTGAAGGGAAATTTTGAAGGTGGAAACTTAATCTCAAAGGGAGAAGGATCAAGTTACTCCTACCACAAGAGCAAGTTAATATTAACCCCTTCCATCCCAAGAAGCCAGACTGTCATGCCAAGAGCAGTTCAAACAGATAGAAATGACCCAGTCGGTTGAGAACTGTCTGAGGCTTGCCCAGAACACAGGTGAACATGAGGTAACAATTGGTATAGGTTATATTAGTAAAATTGTCCCAATCACTCGGAAATGCCAAAGGCTACAATTGACTGAGATATAAGTTTTCACGCTACAGTGAAAAATTGATAAGAAAGGAATGTAAAACAAATCATATGAAAAGGAAGCATAGGTTAGACAGTTGGAAGTCCATTACTTGAGCTATGTACTGACACAGGGTACTAAACACCTATCAGTTTTACCCTGCCACAGTATGATAAGGAAGTTTTGACAAGTTCTGGGACTATTCAATTTTATTTGAAATTAATAGCAGAATACAAGATCTGACCAAAGAGGGGAGACCTTCCCTGACAAATTATATAACTCGCATTGAGAATGCTAAGAAAACTCAACAATTAGATCAACACCTCCTAACTCAAGTGTTAAAACAAAGAGCGACATGGAATGGAGGTGGACATCGTAAAAAGAGATAGGCAAATATGGAGACGTAAAGATCTGTGATAAGTGATATAGCAACTGCCTTTGCCTCAGTTGTTAACACCATTGATTTGACAACATTAGATCAAAAGGTCAGAGATTTAGGGTCTCGCATTAAAGATATATTAAAAAATAAATGAAAATACAGATAAGGAATTGTCTGAGGATCAAATGCTGACCATATATTTGCAAAGGATAGCTACAGTTCTAGAAACACATGCCCAAACCATTAATAAATTAATAAAAGAGGAATATAACGTATCTTAGCAGGCGGCCGCTAATGATATCTGCTTAATGTGGTTACATCTTGAAAACACAGAGATTAGGACTTGGAGTTAGAAATTCCAGTCTGCAGCCCTGCGTACATCTGTATGTGGGAGAGACTGTGTTTATTTCAGACAGGCTGCGTGCTTCAGAGAGAGAGAGACTAGGCAATTTCTCTCTCCTGTTTTGTTTTCTGAATTTGTTTCGGGTAAAGGGATTATTCCTTTGGATAAATAAATAATAAATGAAGATTTGACAAATTAATCACTTGGGCTCTCAAGAAGAGCCGCAATGGATTTTCTGTGTTTCTTTTAAAACAGGTGACCCTGTTTTTTTTTTTGACCACGTGAGTGTTGATGGTGCAGGATTACCCAGAGTAGTTACAAAGTTACGGTGCAACTTTTGCTGGAGAAATTTGGTGCAGGAAACGATCCAGTGGTGTTAAAGATTTAAGACTTTAGCTGCAGACATCAGCGGATACCAAATGTCACAGCGTGGTGATATCAACTTTTGAAAACATTTTGATTTGTTTTGTTTTTAACCTATTTGTTGTCTTCCGAGACAGAATGCTCGAGGTGGGGAGATATGGGAATTTCTCTAAAGTCATTGAATTGGGCATGATAAAAAAATCAATCTGGCATAAATATACAATCTAGTGGAAGTCAGGAAAGTGTAGTTGAGAATAGTAAATTGATAGCTTTCTCGTGGAGATATTTGTGTCCTTGCCTATAATGAATAATGAGAAAACTACACTCAATAGCCTGGCCACTACCCTGACATCGGGACCATGCAGGGGGAGATAAGCACTCTAGACACCCCTGATCTTTTTGATAAGATAACCTGAAAACCTAAGAATGTCTACAGTGGACATAAAAGATACAAATGTATGTTGCCATCATCTGAAACGGAGATCAGGATGAAGAACATGATTACAAAGGCCTATGGCCTGGTGAGCTATTGCAACCACTCTTTAAACAAACCAGTTGCTTTTACAGGGCTGAATCCTACAGGACATATGACGTGTGCCATGGAAAATGTTCGGAAATACCATGAGGAAGAAGAGACTGGCCAGCAGAAAGTTAATATCCAAGAACACTAAGCTCATTCCTATGAGATGCTGCTAGTATGCGGAGATACATGAAGAAGATACATTGAAGAGTGAGTCTCAGACAGGCTCAGTTACTTGACAACAGCACAACAGGAAAATGGTTAATGTGGTCCAGGCGAGTGAGAAATCCTTTTAAACAAGGCACTGACACATGGTCCAGAGAGAAACCAACTAATTAATGAAACAGTCAGGAAACACTGGTATCAATCAAAAGGACTGAAATTAAAGTAAAGAGGGACACAGTAATTTGGATTTCCAAAATTCAGGGTTGGGTTCCCATCAGTTAACAATAAAATTGGGAGAAACAATATTTAGAAGATATCCGCACGATGGATACAAAATTACAAGATTATGAGGGGCCCAGATAAAGTAGACAGGAAGTACCTGTTTCCCCTAGCAGAGGGTTCAAGAACTAGAGGATGCAGATTGGCTGGAACAAAATTAAAGGGATGTGTTACTAGACATGCTGTCACTGTGTGTCCACATAGTGTTGGACACAGCCTAGAAGCACAGTGTGGGTTTAATAATACTGGTACCAATCAGGATATTAACTGTACCATGGAGGCCCTAGAGGCGGATCTAAAACCCACTTAAGTGGCATATGCCGGAGAGGGCGAATATTGTGTTACAACTAATTTGAAAACGTTTAAACATGCCCATCTAACTTGTGATATTTTAAGTCCAGAATTCTACTCCATTTCTGAAGTCCTGGTTCGGATTGGACCCGAGGAACTGGTAGAGATACACCGGCATAACCTCACCACCTTACAAGTTTCTGAGAATGTCAAAAAGGACTTAAAAGAATATCAGGACACATTTGGGTATCTGACACCCCTGTTGCCTAAATACTTGAAAGCATTGCGAATGGAGATACGCCTCTCCCAGAAGGTTTATTATAACCTACAACAGGACAATAACATTAAGCATGACATTGACCAAATTAAAGTCACCACCTGGTGAAATGACCTCTGGAATTTGGGACTGAATATACAGATCCATCTTTGGATTAGATTAATTTCATATGTATTAGTCGTAGTGCAGTTTGTTGTAATGTGCTTCTTGATTTTCATTGCATGTAATAAATGTAAGCAGAGGATGAAGGGTTTGGCAAAGATAGTAAAACAGAGCCTGGGTGAGAATGTCCCCATTGTCTCTGTGGTTTCAACTAAGAACACATCTTAATGGTACCGGGAGTAGCACCCGCTGGGGTAAGGTGCATGTAAAAGGGAAGACAATTATAGTTTGATAGGATTATCAGATGCTCTGCCTCTCTTCCACCCGGACTGGTGGCCAACACGAAGGGAACCTGGTTAAGATGAGGTACAGCATCTAACGGGATATTGTAGGGAGAATTTGGATTAAGGGATATAATGGGGAGGGCACCAATTCACAGGTGTAAAATGGTCTGAAAGGTACCATTCAGTCTAGTTAGGCTGGAAACAAAATATAAAGCACCATAGGATATTTGACTATGTTAGCCTTTTCAAACTAACATGAATAGGTTTAGCTGACCAAGGACATTCGCAGCTTACTTGAGAGATGTTTAGAAGGAGTCTGTTCCTGAGAACAGATAAGAGTACAAAGGCGTATTGATGAAACATGTCTGTGTTCTATTGGGACTTCTCTAGTTCAAGGGCTAGTCATATTCATTGTTATAATTCTTATAGTTTATTGCTTACTTAAATGTTGCTGCGATGCAGAACCAGTGTGCACCGTAATAATTGGTTATCATGAAATGATAAAAGGGGGGAATGAGAATCCCTACGTGGTCAGTTTTCGGTAAAATATTAAGATGCCTACGTGGCAAAGAAGCAGAATGTAAAATGGTTAGAAAGGGTTAATTAGTTAGTAACTGAGATTGGTACAGGTGGCCTGGCTCCTGCTGGGCCATATGTTTGCGTAGTCAGCAGGTTTGCATGGTCTTATCAATGTAGAGTCTTTGATGTGATTCAAGGACTGGTCTGAATGTCTCCATGTTTATGGCAGATCAATATAGGTAACGAGCTTAGCCAAAGTTGAAAGACATTCCAGGTTGGGAGATAAGGAACAGAAGGAACAGGGAAGAACATTCCAAGTTGGAAGGTGAGGAAGTATCCCCTTTGATGTCTAACAGCAACATGGTCAGCACATGATTATCTATGATTGGCCGGAAATAATGTAACCTCGCATGGCAACCTGTGCCCGGCTTATGATTGGTGTTGACTCTTGTGTTAATGATGTTCCAACCCCTATCGATCTGTACAAAGGTATGAGTTTTTGTCTTTGTCTCCTTATTCTGTTAGAATCGTTCGGATTCTCTCAGGAAGTTGTGATGAACTTTAAAATGTATTCGACTCAGTTTTTACTGAACCAGACTGAGGGGAAAGAATCCGGATCGTCAACCTTGTTCTTTTATCTCTATATCAAACACTGCATTCCCTTTAGCTTCAGAGACCTGAGAGATGGAAGTAATTGGACCCCGAGTTCCATAACCCGAGCCCACAGAACTAGAAATGTAGCTTTGAGCACAGTATTGGCTCCCCAACTAATCCACTAAACAGTTTGGTTCACGCCTGAAACAGCTTGTTGAGGTGAGTGGTTCGGAGCCCGACATGCATGACCCTGTGACAAGCTGTCTCAGGTCCATCGCAGTTTCAGACAGCAATAATACTATGTGCCACCTTTTTCTGTACAGAGCAGCAGCTAAGAAACCAAATCGCCGGGACTAGGGGTGGGTGGGGAGCAGGGAGGAAGAAGGAAGTGCACTCTACCCGCCCACAGCCAGAAAAATGGTGATCAGCGCAATCACACTCCCACCCCTTACAGGAGGTGATAACCCCTATGCTGTCAAAACACACTGATGCCGCCTCATTCATATTATAGTACTGCTGGCCAAATCTGAACTGTAATGTAATAATACTGAATAAACACCAGTTAACACCAGTGGATTCAGAAGAGGAAGATCCTGCCTCCTCGGCTTCTTTGAGGAAGTGACGTCCCAAATGGGCTGTGGTAAGCCTTACAATGTATCACACCTAGACGTTCAGAGGGCATTTGACAAAGTTCCGCACGAAAGTCTTTTTAGCTAAGCTCAGAGCTGTAGGGACCCAGGGTAAACCTTGGGTGTGGATAAGAAACTTGCTGAACCGCAGAAAACATTGGGTACTTATTTGAAGAGTTTAATCGGGGTGGGGAAGTACTGAGTGGGGTGTCTCCAGGCTCAGTGTTGGGACCACTACGTTTCTAATTTACAATGACTTGGATCCAGAAACCCAATGCAAAGTGGTCAAATCTGTAAATGATACAAAAGTAGGAGGAGCAGTGGAATTAGCTCAGAGATTACAGAATGAGTTGGACAAGATAAGTGGGCAGAAAGATGGCTGGAGAAATTCAATGCAGGTGTGTATATACTACTGCACATCAGAAGGATATATTGGTGGTCCATGCATGGCGTTGGGATAGTGAAGGATGAAGCTGAAAGATGTAGAGCAGTAATAGCATATTTTTAAAAATAAATAAATAAATCATCCAGCAACAGAATGTTGAGCTACATGGCCTGTACGGTATTATACAAGTTAGAGGATATTGTGATCAACTGGAGAGAGCTCTAGTCAGACCACACCTCTGGTCACCGAGACACGGGAGACTTTCAAGCATCAGGTGTAGTGCAGAACAGAGCCACAAGACTGATCCCCAGTGGTACAGTTGGAGTTATGAGCAAAGCCTCGCTAGAGAAGCATTTAAGAGGTGACCTTACAGAGGTTTACAAGATAGTAAATGGTAAATCTGGAATATTACTTCAAATTAAATCACCAAAGTAGAACAAGAGCCACAGGTTCAAACTAGAAAAAGGCAAAGTTAGGATTAATGTCACAAAATTCCTCTTCACACAAAGAACGATCAACACATGGAATGGACTCCCAGAGAGCGCAGCGGCCAGACTGAATCCAGTTCTAGCGAGCTTGGATCCGCAAGGGACTTGGTCCATTTCTTGCCATGTTCATGTATGAACAGTGAGCAAGCGAATGTGTTTTATAGGAGCCGTCTCCAGCACACAAATGCTTCTAATTTGGCAATCGCAGTTAGAGAGACCACAGAGTGGCTGCTGTGGGAGATGGTAAAATGGCATACTTGGGAGAGTAGAGGAAGCTCATCAGGGGCTGGGGGCCGAGCGCATGGTTAGGGTGAGAGTAGAGGGAGCTATACTCTGCGTCTGGGCATGTTGCAGCTGAGCTGAGAATGCTTAAGGCTGACACCTGGAGCACAGAATTCATACAAATACACATTACTGGATGGCTGCACTCCACCCTCTGTACTGACAGGAGTCACCTTGCTGTAACAATCTAGCCTAATCCGCACAGTGTGCTTCGGACCCTAACTCGGGCTGGAAATGGCTCCTATAAAACACATTCGCTTGCTCGCTGTTCATACATGAACATGGCAAGAAATGGACCAAGTCCCTTGGCTAAGGGATAGAGAGGATATTGTGCACCGTTCCTTCGAAGCTTCATAGCACGAAGACAAAGACAGCATCGTGTAATTCATTATAAACATCAGACAGAACCCGCCACCTCTGCGTTCCTCACCTGCCACTGGGCCGCCTCCTGCAGCTGCTGACGGAACGTCCCATCGACGCCGTCACTCTCCAGAGCATTGCCGTCACTCTCCAGCACTGGGAGCAGGTACTGAGAGGGAGGGACGTACTCGATTCCAAGCTCTGAAAAGAAAGCAGAAAAACCCAGCCTGATCCGAGCATGTCCACAGCGAGGCCTGTAACCTGACCATTTCATACCTCTCCCCACAGAAAGTAAATCGCACCCAATTTGTTTTCACCTCTGTAATGTCTTCCCATTTTTTTTATCTCCTCTTTCCCTGAAGACACTGGGATATGGGTCCACCCAAGTGGCTGTTCTTCACGTGCGAATGTGAGCAGGCTAGTCAACTGTGGGATTCCACCTCGGGCATTTTCCAGCAGGTTTAACTGGGCAGCAGTTAAGAGTGGATGGGTGATTTTAAAAAGAAAAGAACTTGCATTTCTATAGCGCCTTTCACGACCTTTTAGAATGTAGGAAATGCGGCAACCAATTTGCGCACAGCAAGATCCCACAAACAGCAATATCATAATGACCAGATAATTGTGTTTTCTTTCCTAAAAAGTGATGTTGGTTGAGGGATAAACATTGGCCAGGACACCAGGGAGAACTCCTCTGCTCTTCTTCAAAATTTTACCCCATCAAATCCCGGGGACAGAGCCCAAGTCTAGCCAGGGCGGTAGTAGGGAGAGCTGTCTGTGGAACCTGGGACCTTCTGGACCATTTGGGAAAGGACATCGCTAGGTGGTGCATTTATCCACTGAGGCAAGCAATCCTTCACGTTCTTTTTCAGACTTTACTGTACTTTAACATTGCTCACTGATCTGGTCAGTTCTCATCTCAAATGGGTTCTGCCTGTCATTATTTCAGCAGGATAAATACAAATCATTGATAAACCTGTGCTCAAACCCAGTATCTGGCAACAGAACAGGACTGAACTCAACCTTCTCCGCAAATGAAGAGCAGAGAACAAAACTGCAGGAGCTGACCAGACATAGATCAACGAGGGGAGGGGCAGGACAGTCGGTACAGGGCTGGAAATCACCGATGTGAGCTCCCCAGATGACCAGGTAAGTAAATGCGTCATACTGAGCCAGAGAGACCAGGAAGATCAACGGCTAGGTTCCTGGTCTGTGCAGTTAGCTGGGGTGTTAGAATTAGCCTTCCCGTGATTACCGATCTCTGCAGTTAGTTGGGGCATTAGGATTGGCATCTCCACCCCTTGATGAGAAAACAGACAAGAAACAGCTAGTGACACTGCTGGGAAGTGCAGGTCTGTGGTACCAGGCGTGCACAGGATTGTGATTGGCTGTGATGCCCCATACAATAGAATAACTGGACGTCATTCACTGACTATTCTTTGTGTTGATCTAGCTTAACCAGAAACTTAACTGGACCAGCCACATAAATACTGTGACTACAAGAGCAAGTCAGAGGCTGGGTATTCTCTGGTGAGTGACTCATCTCCTGACTCCCCAAAGACTTTCCACCATCTACAAGGTACAAGTCAAGAGTGTGATGGAATACTCTCCACTTGCCTGGATGAGTGCAGTTCCAACAACACTCAAGAAGCTCGACACCATCCAGGACAAAGCAGCCCGCTTGATTGGCACCCCATCCACCACCCTAAACATTCACTCCCTTCACCACTGGTGCACTGTGGCTGCAGTGTGTACCATCCACAGGATGCACTGCAGCAACTTGCCAAGGCTTCTTCAACAGCACCTCCCAAACCCGCGACCTCTACCACCTAGAAGGACAAGGGCAGCAGGCACATGGGAACAACACCACCTGCACGTTCCCCTCCAAGTCACACACCATCCCGACTTGGAAATATATCGCCGTTCCTTCATTGTCGCTGGGTCAAAATCCTGGAACTCTCTTCCTAACAGCACTATGGGAGAACCTTCACCACACGGACTGCAGCGGTTCAAGAAGACGGCTCACCACCACTTTCTTAAGGGCAATTAGGGATGGGTAATAAATGCTGGCCTTGCCAACGACGCCCACATCCCATGAACGAAGAAAAAAAATGCTGTTTGAACAAAACACCAAAAGGCTGCTGGTGTCTGTGGAGGGTTCAGTATCATTGCCGGAGCAGTGAAACATGAGCAATCTGCCTGGGGGAAGGAGAGAGGGGAGGACCTTGACTGAAACCAAGCAGATAGATTAGTGAAAACAAAAGTCAGGGAAATACTTTTGGCTTTTGTGCCTCTAATTTCACTTCACAATATTCAGCTCTGAAAGTTGGGGAAATATGACTTGATTCGAGGGTTCGGGAAGAAAGGCCATGAAAATTTGGTCAATAAATGACATCACTATTCAACACGATGTTAATGATAAACTAACGTTCATACATTACACCAAACAGACGGAAAAGAAAAATCATAATGGGAATTGTCAGAAATACACAGGTCAGTCATAGAATCATAGAAAGTTACAACACAGAAGGAAGCCATTCGGCCCATCGTGTCCGTGCTTGATCCATAGCTGTGGGTTACGGCACTTCAAGTGCTCATCCAAGCGCTTTTTAAATGAGTTGAGGGTTTCTGCCTCTACCACCCTTTCAGGCAGTGAGTTCCAGATGCCCACCACCCTCTGGGTGAAAAAATTCCTCTTCAGCTCCCCTCTAATCCTTCTACCAATTACTTTAAATCTATACCCCTAGGTCAATGACTCCTCTGCTAAGGGAAATAGGTCCTCGCTATCCACTCTATCTAGTCCCGTCATTATTTTATATACCTCAATTCAATCTCCCCTCACCCTCCTTTGTTCCAAAGAAAACAACCCCCAGCCTATCCAATCTTTTCTCATGGCTAAAATTCTCCAGCCTCTGAAGGAGAGACACTCTGATCTGATAAAAGGTTCCACCCGAGATGTCAGCCTCTCCTTTCCCTTTTCTGGAGGGCTACCACTGAGCCAAGGTGTCAATGGTAGCACTCTCGCCTCCGAGTCAGAAGGTTGTGGGTTCAAGCCCCACTCTAGAGACTTGAGCACATAATCCAGGCCAACATTCCCAGTGCAGTACTGAGGGAGTGCTACACTGTCGGAGATGCTGTCTTTCAGATGAGATGTTAAACCAAGGCCCCTTCTGCCCTCTCAGGTGGCCGTAAAAGATCCCATGGCACTATTTGAAGGAGGGCAGGGGAGTTCTCTCCTGGCCAATATTTATCCCTCAACCAATATCATTAAAACAAATTATCTGGTCATTATCACATTGCTGTTTGTGGGACCTGGCTGTGTGCAAATTGGCTGCCACGTTGCCTACATTACAACAGTGACTACACTTCAAAAAAGTACTTCATTGGCTGTAAAGTGCTTTGGGACGTCCTGAGGTCATAAATGGGGGTCAAAATCCTGGAACTCCCGACTTAACAGTACTGTGGGAGAACCTTCACCACTCGGACTGCAGCGGCTCAAGAAGGTGGCTCACCACCATCTTCTCAAGGGCAATTAGGGATGGGCAATAAATGCCGGCCTTGCATTTATTGCCCATCACGAGTTCCGAGAGACAGAGCGAGATGGAGGATTGTGAGCTGGAGAGCGCCGGGCCCATGAGGCCGCAGAGCTTCCTGTTCGGTTGTGAGCTCAAGGCAGATGAGAAAGAATTCAGGATGGAGGTTGACGACGACGACTCTGAGCACCAACTTTACTTGAGGACGGTTAGTCTTGGTGTGGGTGCAAGCGATGATTTGCACTTGGTAGAAGCAGAAGGTTTAAATTTTGAAGGCAAGATTACGAAAGTCACACTGGCAGCGCTGAAGATGTCGGTACAGCCTACGGTTAGTTTGGGAGGATTTGAAATTGCGCCACCAGTGACGTTCCGACTCAAATCTGGGGCAGGTCCTGTGTACATCAGTGGGCAACACCTCATCGCATTGGATGATGATGATTTGGATTCTGACGAAGAGGACGACAGTGTGCTGGAGAATGCCATGCAAAAAACAAGCAGTAAAGCGACCAGCTGCCGGGGCACCCAAAATAATGCAGAAAAAAATGAAAGTGGAAGATGATGATGATGACGCCGATGAGGAGGATGAGGACGACGATGATGATGAAGACGAGGAGGTGGAGGTGCCTGTAAAAAAGCCTATGCAGAAAACTCCGCTCAAAGGTGCACCTGGACCAAAGGGGACTCCCAACCAAAACGGCAAAACACCCAACAAATCCACACCGGCAGCTAACTGTTAAAGACACCAGAATCCAACAAGAAACCCAGCAATAAACCCCAGACACCCAAGACCCCAAAGGGACCGTTGACTGTTGAAGAGATCAAAGCAAAATTGAAGATTTCAATGGAAAAAGGCGTTAGCCTGCCCAAGCTGGAGCCGAAATTTACAAACTACATTACACATGGCTTCAGGACAGAGGACCCAAAGGTTATCAAGGAACTTTGGGCTTGGAGGCAAGCCATGGATGGGAAGTAAAGAGGAACTGTGGCAGTCGTAAATAGCTCATACTTGCTGTGAAAATTGTATTCTGTTTCATACATCTGTTTCATGTCAAATAAATCAGTTTGTTTTACAAAAAAAAATAAATAAATGCTGGCCTTGCCAGTGACGCCCACATCCCATGAATGAATTTAAAAAATGCAAGTTCTTTCTGTCTTTCTTTCCTACCTGACCTGTTGTGCATTCCTAGCAGTTTCTCTCTGCACACTATTATAAACAAAACCAGTGTCAGCTCCTGTACACATACACCATTTGTTGATGGCTATGAGCCTTAGTGTTGGCTTCTGTACACAGGTGCGATGAAATGGATGAGCTATGGGCCCAGCAGAACAGGAACCCCAGCCCAGTGTTGGAGACATAGGAGCTAGCAATTGCAGGTATCTCAAATGGGTATTACATGTAACTGCAAAACCTCCCCCAAAAGCCAGTGGGTCTCAACAAATGGCAGGTGGCTGCAGTGTGACGATGGAGGACGATACAGGTTTGTACCAACAACCCTTTATATTTCAAGTCCTTGTCTCGCTCGTGGTGAGACCATGAACATCTGTCTCTAGCATGGGGAAGATGATGAGAGGGTTAATGGTTATTCCCAAGTCACTCTCTCTCACTTCCAGTCAGCTGCTTTCAGGACCCCCGGAGAGGTCACTCACTCATCCACTCTCCCACTTGGGAAATGGCCTGCAGTGCGGCCTCACTTTATACGGTGAACATTTCCCTTATAATACCCTGTGCGTCTGCCAGGCCCAGCCTATAACTCGTTCACCGTATGTTGGGTAAAGAACGTTCGCCCGCTAAGCCTGTTACATAAGCCGGTCACAGAATGACAGTCTCCCAACAGTCACGCCCGCTGCCCTTACCTTTGCACAGAAACTGTTTGATGGCTTCCGTCCCATTGCTGCACACACTGGCTGAAGGGTAAGTCATAGCTTCTGCATCCAGACTGAGGGACTGTTATGGGGTGGGGGAAGTGTGGGGGGGAAGGAAAGGCAGCAGGGGAGGAAAAGAAAAGAAAACAAAAACAGAAAACAAAGTACAGCATATGATTGATATTAGATAATGGCGCTGACACACACACACACACCTCTTCTGCAGATTTTTACAGCAAATCTAATCATGGGGTTCAGGTGGTTTACAAATAGAATTTCGGATACCTGGGAGTGAGTTACAGGCTGGAATCTAATCGAGGGGATCGGGTGAAATCATGCATGGCCCCGAGACCAAGCAGCATCACGTGGACACATTAGACTGAATCGTGGAGAGTTCTCGGTTTATTTTCTGCTGGGTATTTAAGCTGTGATTAGGTTTCACCAGCCTGACGTTTCTCAGCTGTGGCCCTCTATCTGGAAGCTGCTGATAATCTCAGGCCAGTGGCTGCCGGTTAAAGATCGGGACTCAGCAGTTGTGGGGAGCTCCGCTTTCTACATTCGCACAATTTATAAACAATCTCCAGCCTGTTCAGAGACGTCATTAACAGTACCAGCTCAGTAAAGAGGTTCAACGTGCCTGACTGGGTTTCACTCAATGGGGCTGGTGTACACACAGCCGGGACTATGGTTCTTTTTAAATTGAGGTAGCTGATCTGAAGCCCTCAATCGTTGAATCTCCAGCCCCCCTATCTTTCCAAAAACAGATCAAGTAGTTGGAATGATCTCGTGGGGCTGGGCCAGGAAATGATGTAGGACCAGGAGGAGTTCAAAAAGCACCAAGACAAAGAACGTTGGGGAACAGGAAAGGTCCATCGGACCTACCGACCCTTCCCTTATTAGACTGATCTCAAACCTCACCCACCTTTTTTCTCACCATATCCCTCAACGCCTTCCCTCTCCAGAAAAACGCCCAATTGCCTATTGATCCCATTCACATTGTCCACCTCAATGATTATCCTTACTCCAAAATATCCCTTACTTTCCATGAGGGGTTCAGTCCAACTTACCATCGTTTGAGATATTTCCCCTGACATTTGAAGCCGTTGTATCCTCTTTACTGTTGGTTAAATGTTGAAGGTAAACATACGAACACACGAAAAAGATGAACCAGTTGATCCATCGGGCCTGTTCCATTCAGACGCGCTACCATTAAGCGACACAACCCACAACGCTGCCCACCCATCAGCAGCCACGTAATCTCCTGGGAGAGGCAAAAAAAACAGGAAAAAACATCCCACCTAAGGACTTGAGTATTTAATCTTGGCTGACTGGTGCAGTGGTGAGGACGTGCTGCACGGTCAGAGGTGCCGTCTTTCGGATGAGGCGTTAAACCAAGGTCTGCCCTCTCAGGTGGATGTAAAAGATTCTATGGCGCCACTCCAAGAAGAGCAGGGGGAGTTTTCTCTCGTGTCCTGACCAATATTTATCCCTCAACCAACATCACTATAAACAGACGGTCTGGTCATTATCACATTGCTGTTTTTGGGATCTTGCTGTGCGCAAATTGGCTGCCACGATTCTCTACAACAGTGATTACACTCCAAAAAAGTACACCATTGGCTGTAAAGCACTTTGGGATGTCCTAAAGTCGTGAAAGTGGCTATATAAAGGCAAGTTCGTTCTTTCATAAGTTATTGTGACAGTAGGGACTGCCAGGCTGAAGGGAGATATCAGCCTGGATCCCACATGGGCTGAGTACCAAAGCAGGGATTGTGTCTGAAACAGACATAATGTCCTTCAAAACTCTCACCAATGTTTTATACCAACTGTAATCACTTTGCACCACTCAAATCCCACTGCATTTCTCTATCAGCGCTACAGCTAGCCCTCCCCTACGCCAAAGCTACTATTAGAATCATAAAATGATACAGCACAGATGGAGGCCATTCGGCCCATCGTGCCGGCTCTTTGAAAGAGCTATCCAATTAGTCCCACTCTCCCGCCTTTTCCCCATCACGTGTTCATCCAATTCCCTTTTGAAAGTTACTATTGAATCTGCTTCCACCGCCCTTTCAGGCAGCGCATTCCAGATCATTACAAGTTGCCGCGCAAAAAGATTTCTCCCCTCATCTCGACTCTGGTTCTTGATGTGATTAAATCGCGGATCACCGGGTACAATATACACGGTAACCTTTTGCCACACTTAGTCCTGACAGAATGAGCCGCTATTTTGCCTCACCCACAGTGGGATTCAGCGGGTTATAGAAAAATAAACCACCAATGGGAGTCAGCTGGCTTCATAGTTGTGCATCGGGTGTCGTGGGATGTTTTTTTTCGGTAAACGGAGCCTCTGTCTTTTACATTCTCTGTACAAATGGGTGTTTAATGGCAAATAAATACAGACAGTGCTGCACAGATCAGCCAGCGGCTGAAAGATAAAAGACAGACTGTGGGATTACCTCAAGTGTCCTAATATGAGCCAGGTCCTGTGGGAGAAACTGGATATGATTCTGGCTGATGTCGAGCGTCCGCAGGCTCCTCAGTCCGCTCAGGGATTCTGGTAATTTCCGGATTCGGTTCCCTAAAGCGGTTGGGAAGAGGGAGGAAAACAAACGGGGATATTTACACTTTGCATTAGCTGGAGCGAGAGAGGGGGACACCCCACCCACCCCCAAATGAAGAGGCTTCCCCTGAACCGGAGGGGTCGTCGATTCACACACAGCCAAGTGCAGCTACCTCTCCCTCCTCCCTCCCACCCACCTCATTCACCAATGGTCCGGCAGAACTCTGAGCACTCATTCTTTGCAGATCCTGGAGTCCACAGCCGCAGTGACCCACCCACCATCTTGGCTCAGCTGCCTAGAAGAGGAGGCCCATCCCCTCACTCTGGCTACAGCCTTCCCCACTTTCTAAGGACTCCATACAACCCCTCTCCGATGGTGCTTTCAGCCTTCTCTCCTAATCCCCAGCTATGTTAAAGGCGCTGTCTGAACGTTAAATATTGCCGCTAAATTAAAAACACCAAAATCAGGGGGACTGGGTGATGTGGGGGCTAGACACGGACAGCTCAGCAACCAGAGATCAAATCCAGACCTGACTGACGAGGCAAAACTCTAATTTCTCTACAGGCTAGAAGGGTCCGACAGGAAACAACTTGGGGGTACCCGGAATCCCCTCATGAGTCTGGGGTACCCCCAACCACCCTGGGGTACCCCCAACCACCCACTGACTTGGGGTAACCTCAAACCGAAGAGTCATAGTGGCTCTTCATACCACACAAACTGCCTCAATGAGCCGAGCGGAGGGAGCGTCCGATAAAAGGCGGGATTTCAGAGCGCTGAGAGGAGCCGAGCCGAGCGGAGGGAGCGTCCCATAAAAGGCGGGATTTCAGAGCGCTGAGAGGAGCCGAGCCGAGCGGAGGGAGCGTCCCATAAAAGGCGGGATTTCAGAGCGCTGAGAGGAGCCGAGCCGAGCGGAGGGAGCGTCCCATAAAAGGCGGGATTTCAGAGCGCTGAGAGGAGCCGAGCGGAGCTGCGACCGAGTTCGAAGTGACGTCAGGAATCAGATCGGGACGCGACACAGGGGAGGCACCTGATTGGTGAGTAGGTTCAGGTGAGTATTTCTCCTTATCTACAGTAACTGAAGTAAAAGGGCAGGTCTGCAGGTCTTATAGGAAGTAGCGTGTATTTTTTAGTGAATCAAGGTCCCTAGTGTAGTTAACATTCTCTAAATTGAGAACAATTTAAAGGAGTAAACTCCTTAAAGGGAGTGGTAAGTAGTTTTTCTTTCCTTTTTTTTTCTCTTGACATTGTAGTTGTTCTTAAGCTAATTTAAGGGTTAAGTCATGGCAGGAGATCCCAGGGCCGTGTCATGTTCCTCTTGTGGGATGTGGGAATTCAGGGCTCCTTCCTGTATCCCTGATTCCTTCACCTGCGGGAAGTGTGTCCAGCTGCAGCTACTGTTTGACCGCTTGACGGCTCTGGAGCTGCGGATGGACTCACTTTGGAGCATCCGCGATGCTGAGAAAGTCGTGGATAGCACGTTCAGTGAGTTGGTCACACCGCAGATAAAAATTACTGAGGGAGATAGTGAATGGGTGACCAACAGACAGAGGAAGAGTAGGAAGGCAGTGCAGGGGTCCCCTGCGGTCATCTCCCTCCAAAACAGGTATACCGTTTTGGATACTGTTGGGGGAGATGGCTCACCAGGGGAAGGTGGCAGTGGCCAGGTTCATGGCACCGTGGCTGGCTCTGCTGCACAGGAGGGCAGGAAAAAGAGTGGCAGAGCTATAGTGATAGGGGACTCGATTGTAAGGGGAATAGACAGGCGTTTCTGCGGACGCAACCGAGACTCCAGGATGGTATGTTGCCTCCCTGGTGCAAGGGTCAAGGATGTCTCGGAGCGGCTGCAGGACATTCTGGAGGGGGAGGGTGAACAGCCAGTTGTCGTGGTGCATATAGGCACCAACGATATAGGTAAAAAACAGGATGAGGTCCTACAAGCTGAATTTAGGGAGTTAGGAGTTAAACTAAAGAGTAGGACCTCAAAGGTAGTAATCTCAGGATTGCTACCAGTGCCACGGGCTAGTCAGAGTAGGAATGACAGGATAGCTAAGATGAATACGTGGCTTGAGAGATGGTGCAAGAGGGAGGGATTCAAATTCCTGGGCCATTGGAACCGGTTCTGGGGGAGGTGGGACCAGTACAAATTGGACGGTCTGCATCTGGGCAGGACTGGAACCAATGTCCTAGGGGGAGTGTTTGCTAGTGCTGTTGGGGAGGGTTTAAACTAATGTGGCAGGGGGATGGGAACCGATGCAGGAAGTCAGTGGGAAATAAAGTGGTGACAGAAACAAAAGGCAGTAAGGGAGAGTGTACAGAACATGACCGGACAGATGGTCTGAGAAAGCAGGGCAAAGACCAAGGGAAGACTAGATTAAACTGCATTTATTTCAATGCAAGAAGTCTGATGGGCAAGGCAGATGAACTCAGGGCATGGATGGGTACATGGGACTGGGATGTTATAGCTATTACTGAAACATGGCTAAGGGAGGGGCAGGACTGGCAGCTCAATGTTCCAGGGTACAGATGCTATAGGAAAGATAGAGCAGGAGGTAAGAGAGGAGGGGGAGTTGCGTTCTTGATTAGGGAGAACATCACGGCAGTAGTGAGAGGGGATATATCCGAGGGTTCGCCCACTGAGTCCATATGGGTAGAACTGAAAAATAAGAAGGGAGAGATCACTTTGATAGGATTGTACTACAGACCCCCAAATAGTCAACGGGAAATTGAGGAGCAAATATGTAAGGAGATTACAGACAGCTGCAAGAAAAATAGGGTGGTAATAGTAGGGGACTTTAACTTTCCCAACATTGACTGGGACAGCCATAGCATTAGGGGCTTGGATGGAGAGAAATTTGTTGAGTGTATTCAGGAGGAATTTCTCATTCAGTATGTGGATGGCCCGACTAGAGAGGGGGCAAAACTTGACCTCCTCTTGGGAAATAAGGAAGGGCAGGTGACAGAAGTGTTAGTGAGGGATCACTTTGGGACCAGTGATCATAATTCCATTCGTTTTAAGATAGCTATGGAGAAGGATAGGTCTGGCCCAAAAGTTAAAATTCTAAATTGGGGAAAGGCCAATTTTGATGGTATTAGACAGGAACTTTCAGAAGTTGATTGGGAGAGTCTGTTGGCAGGCAAAGGGACGTCTGGTAAGTGGGAGGCTTTCAAAAGTGTGTTAACCAGGGTTCAGGGTAAGCACATTCCTTATAAAGTGAAGGGCAAGGCTGGTAGAAGTAGGGAACCTTGGATGACTCGGGAGATTGAGGCACTAGTCAAAAATAAGAAGGAGGCATATGACATGCATAGGCAGCTGGGATCAAGTGGATCCCTTGAAGAGTATAGAGATTGCCGGAGTAGAGTTAAGAGAGAAATCAGGAGGGCAAAAAGGGGATATGAGATTGCTTTGGCAGATCAGGCAAAGGTGAATCCAAAGAGCTTCTACAAATACATAAAGGGCAAAAGGGTAACTAGGGAGAGAGTAGGGCCTCTTAAGGATCAACAAGGTCATCTATGTGCGGAACCACAAGAGATGGGTGAGATCCTGAATGAATATTTCACATCGGTATTTACGGTTGAGAAAGGCATGGATGTTAGGGAACTTGGGGAAATAAATAGTGATGTCTTGAGGAGTGTACATATTACAGAGAGGGAGGTGCTGGAAGTCTTAACGCGCATCAAGGTAGATAAATCTCCGGGACCTGATGAAATGTATCCCAGGACGTTATGGGAGGTTAGGGAGGAAATTGCGGGTCCCCTAGCAGAGATATTTGAATCATCCACCGCTACAGGTGAGGTGCCTGAAGATTGGAGGGTAGCAAATGTTGTGCCTTTGTTTAAGAAGGGCGGCAGGGAAAAGCCTGGGAACTACAGACCAGTGAGCCTGACATCTGTAGTGGGTAAGTTGTTAGAGGGTATTCTGAGGGACAGGATCTACAGGCATTTGGAGAGGCAGGGACTAATTAGGAACAGTCAGCATGGTTTTGTGAGAGGAAAATCATGTCTCACGAATTTGATTGAGTTTTTTGAAGGGGTAACCAAGAAGATAGATGAGGGCTGTGCAGTAGACGTGGTCTACATGGACTTCAGCAAAGCATTTGACAAGGTACCGCATGGTAGGTTGTTACATAAGGTTAAATCTCATGGGATCCAAGGTGAGGTAGCCAATTGGATACAAAATTGGCTTGACGACAGAAGACAGAGGGTGGTTGTCGAGGGTTGTTTTTCAAACTGGATGCCTGTGTCCAGCGGTGTGCCTCAGGGATCGGTGCTGGGTCCGCTGTTATTTGTTATTTATATTAATGATTTGGATGAGAATTTAGGAGGCATGGTTAGTAAGTTTGCAGATGACACCAAGATTGGTGGCATTGTGGACAGTGAAGAAGGTTATCTAGGATTGCAACGGGATCTTGATAAATTGGGCCAGTGGGCCGATGAATGGCAGATGGAGTTTAATTTAGATAAATGTGAGGTGATGCATTTTGGTAGATCGAATCGGGCCAGGACCTACCCCGTTAATGGTAGGGCGTTGGGGAGAGTTATAGAACAAAGAGATCTAGGAGTACAGATTCATAGCTCCTTGAAAGTGGAGTCACAGGTGGATAGGGTGGTGAAGAAGGCATTCAGCATGCTTGGTTTCATTGGTCAGAACATTGAATGCAGGAGTTGGGATGTCTTGTTGAAGTTGTACAGGGCATTGGTGAGGCCACACTTGGAGTACTGTGTACAGTTCTGGTCACCCTATTATAGAAAGGATATTATTAAACTAGAAAGAGTGCAGAAAAGATTTACTAGGATGCTACCGGGACTTGATGGTTTGACTTACAGGGAGAGGTTAGACAGACTGGGACTTTATTCCCTGGAGAGTAGGAGGTTAAGGGGTGATCTTATAGAAGTCTATAAAATAATGAGGGGCATAGATAAGGTCGATAGTCAAAATCTTTTCCCAAAGGTAGGGGAGTCTATAACGAGGGGGCACAGATTTAAGGTGAGAGGGGAGAGATACAAAAGGATCCAGAGGGGCAATTTTTTCACTCAAAGGGTGGTGAGTGTCTGGAACGAGCTGCCAGAGGCAGTAGTAGAGGCGGGTACAATTTTGTCTTTTAAAAAGCATTTGGACAGTTACATGGGGAAGATGGGTATCGAGGGATATGGGCCAAGTGCAGGCAATTGGGACTAGCTTCGTGGTATAAACTGGGCGACATGGACATGTTGGGCCGAAGGGCCTGTTTCCATGTTGTAACTTCTATGATTCTATTCTATGATTACATTGAAACTTCAGCACAGAAACAGGCCATTCAGCTCAACTGGTCTATGCCGGCATTTACGCTCCAGACGAGCCTCCTCCCTCCCTACTTCATTTAATCCTATCAGCATTCCCTTCTCCCTCATGCGCTTATCTAGTTTCCCCTTAAATGCATCTATGCTATTTGCCACAACTACATCTTGTGGGAGCGAGTTCCACATTCTTACCACTCTCGGGGTAAAGAGGTTTTTCCAGAATTCCCTATTCAATTTATTAGCGACAGTTTTATATTTATGACTTCTAGTTTTGGACTTCCCCACAAGTGGAAAAATTTTCTCTATGTCTACCCTATCAACCCTTTCATTATCTTAAAGACCTCTATCAGGCCATCCCCTCAGTCTTCCTTTTTCTAGAGAGCAGAGCCCCAGCCCGTTCAGCCTTTCCTGATAAGTATATCCTTTCAGTTCTGGTATCATCCTTGTGAATCTTTTTTGCAACCTCTTCAATGCATCTATATCCTTTCTGTAGTATGGAGACCAGAATTCTATTCCTCTAGAAATAAACCCCAGTGCTTGATTTGCCTATTTTATAGCCTTAAAAACCTGCGTCACTACTTTTAGTGATTTGTGTATCTGTACCTCTAGTTCCTTTTGCTCCTCTATCCTGTTTAGTCTCTTCGTATCCAAGCAGTATGTGGCCTCCTTATTCTTCCTACCAAAATGCATCACCTCACACTTACCTTCATTGAAATTCATTTGCCAATTACACGCCCATTCGGCAAGTTTATTAATGTCTTCTTGCATTTTGACGCATTCTTTCTTTGTATTAACTACACCCCCCATTTTGGTGTCATCCGCAAATTTTGAAATTGTACTTCCCATTCCCGAATCGTTAATGTAAATTGTGAACAACAGTGATCCCAGCACCGATCCCTGTGGAACACCACTTCCCACCTTTTGCCAGAGTGAGAAGCTACCCTTAACCCCTGCTCTCTGTTTTCTGTTTTGTAGCCAACTTGCTATCCATTCTGCTACAGGTCCCCTGACTCCATATGCTCTGACCATAGTCACGAGTCTACAACGTGGTACCTTATTGAAGGCCTTTTGAAAATCCTAATATATTACATCTACTGCATTACCCTTGTCTACCCTTTCTGTTACTTCTTCGAAGAATTGATAAAGCACGACGTTCCCTTCTGAAATCCGTGCTGACTATTATTTATTATATTTTCATTCTCTAGATGTTTTTCTATTATCTTTCCTTCCAGCGATGTTAAGCTAAGCTGCACCAAGAGCAGCACAGAGAGACCGTTAGAGCAGCATTTGAAGGACCCCTATACCTGGTGAGCGACACAAGATTAATCGACGGCCCCCTCTCTACCCCACCCAAAGCTGGTTCCCCTCCCTCTCCTAGTTGAAGCAGCAAAGTCCCTGTGGAGACCAGAGGGGGTGATACCACGTAGTGACTGGGATTCCAATTCAGGCGACCCAGTCAGGGATGAAGGCCCCAGCATTGAATCCACCTGCCCGCCCAGAGTGCATGCCTTAAACTCAGGGCCCGTTACCTTTTAGATTTAGTGTCTGAAGCTGGGCCAAGGTCGCGAGCGAGCTGGGGAGAGATTTCAAATGGTTTTGTTCCACGTTGAGCACCTGAAATATTAACAAAACAAAACCATCAGTGGAGGGAGCGCATGGCAGGACAAGGAGAAAATCAGCAATTCTACAAGCAAGGGAACTGGGCGAATAACATCACTAGGGAGGGACAGAGGACCCTAACTGTTGGCTTATCAATAAGAATCCTTTATGTTGTTAAAGGTCACAACAGAACAATCTCTACACTTTATCCATCCTAATCTCCAAGATTTCTTTTTTTAAATTCGTTCATGGGATGTGGGTGTCGCTGGCAAGGCCAGCATTTATTGTCCATCCCTAATTGCCCTTGAGAAGGTGGTGGTGAGCCGCCTTCTTGAACCACTGCAGTCCGTCTGGTGAAGGTTCTCCCACAGTGCTGTTAGGTAGGGAGTTTCAGGATTTTGACCCAGAGATAATGAAGGAATGGGGATATATTTCCAAGTCGGGATGGTGTGTGACTTGGAGGGGAATGTGCAGGTGGTGTTGTTCCCATGTGCCTGCTGCCCTTGTCCTTCTAGTTGGTAGAGGTCATGGGTTTGGGAGGTGCTGTTGAAGAAGCCTTGGTGAGTTGCTGCTGTGCATCCTGTGGATGGTACACACTGCAGCCATAGTGCACCGGTGGTGATGGGAGTGAATGTTTAAGGTGGTGGATGGGGTGCCAATCAAGCGGGCTGCTTTGTCCTGGATGGTGTCGAGCTTCTTGAGTGCTGTTGGAACTGCATTCATCCAGGCAAGTGGAGAGTATTCCATCACACTCCTGACTTGTGCCTTGTAGATGGTGGAAAGACTTTGGGGAGTCAGGGGGTGAGTCAACCGCCACAGAATACCCAGCCTCTGACCTGCTCTCGTAGCCACAGTATTTATATGGCTGGTCCAGTTAAGTTTCTGGTCAATGGTGACCCCCAGGATGTTGACGGTGGGGGATTCGGCGATGGTAATGCCGTTGAATGTCAAGGGGAAGTGGTCAGACCCTCTCTTGTTGGAGATGGTCATTGGCTGGCACTTGTCTGGCGTGAATGTTACTTGCCACTTATCAGCCCAAGCCTGGATGTTGTCCAGGTCTTGCTGCGTGCGGGCACGGACTGCTTCATTATCTGAGGGTTTGCGAATGGAACTGAACACTGTGCAATCATCAGCGAACATCCCCATTTCTGACCTTATGATGGATGAAGCAGCTAAAGATGGTTGGGACACTGCCCTGAGGAACTCCTGCAGCAATGCCCTGGGGCTGAGATGATTGGCCTCCAACAACCACTATCATCATCTTTTGTGCTAGGTATGACTCCAGCCAGTGGAGAGATTTCCCCCCGATTCCCATTGACTTCAATTTTACTAGGGCTCCTTAGTGCCACACTCAGTCAAATGCTGCCTTGATGTCAAGGGCAGTTATTCTCACCTTACCTCCGGAATTCAGCTCTTTTGTCCATGTTTGGACCAAGGCTGTAATGAGGTCTGGAGTCGAGCGGTCCTGGCGGAACCCAAACTGAGCATCGGTGAGCAGGTAATTGATGAGTAAGTGCCGCTTGATAGCACTGTCGACGACACCCTCCATCACTTTGTTGATGATTGAGTGTAGACTGATGGGGTGCTAATTGGCCGGATTGGATTTGTCCTGCTTTTTGTGGACAGGACATACCTGGGCAATTTTCCACATTGTCAGGTAGATGCCAGTGTTGTAGCTGTACTGGAACAGCTTGGCTAGAGCTGCAGCTAGTTCTGGAGCACAAGTCTTCAGCACTACAGCCGGGATGTTGTCGGGGTCCATAGCCTTTGTTGCATCCAGTGCACTCAGCTGTTTCTTGATATCACGTGGAGTGAATTGAATTGGCTGAAGACTGGCTTCTGTGATGGTGGGGATATCAGGAGGAGGCCGAGATGGATCATCCACTCGGCACTTCTGGCTGAAGATGGTTGCAAAGGCTTCAGACTTCTCTTTTGCACTTACGTGCTGGACTCTGCCATCATGGAGGATGGGGATGTTTACAGAGCCTCCTCCTCCCGTTAGTTGTTTAATTGTCCACCACCATTCACGACTGGATGTGGCAGGATTGCAAAGCTTAGATCTGATACGTTGGTTGTGGAATCGCTTAGCTCTGTCTATAGCATGTTGCTTCCGCTGTTTAGCATGCATGTAATCCTGTGTTGTAGCTTCACCAGGTTTGCACCTCATTTTTAGGTACGCCTGGTGCTGCTCCTGGCATGCTCTTCTACACTCCTCATTGAACCAGGGTTGATCCCCTGGCTTGTTGGTAATGGTAGAGTGAGGAATATGCCGGGCCATACAGACCAGTATGCCTGTGCTGAGTTAGTTGAGCTAGTTGAGCTGCGGGAAAGAGAGAACAGTAGGGATGCTACAATTGGCCTCAGTGTCACTGGGTTGAGGAGGTCACCCCTCCTAATATCTCCTCCTTTGGCTCGGTGTCAATTTTTGTTCGATAACGCTGCTGTGAAGCTCCATGGGACATTAAAGGTGCTACATAAATGCAAGTTGTTGTTAGTGCACTTCACCAAACTAGCCTGGCTCCAAACAGCAGTTTATCTGCTGCCTGACCCAGAGGCTGTAACAAATAGCAGCTCAGTCCCACTCAAAAGGATCTGCAGCAAAACGCAATCTCCATCGATTCCCCGCGAATGAAGGGACTTCTTCATGTTTAACTGGAGAACCTGACAGAACAAACAAATTAAGAGCAGGAGAAGGCCATTCGGCCCCTCGAGCCTGCTCTGCCATTTATAAGATCACGGCTGATCTGATTGTGACCTCAACCCTACTTTCCCGTCTACCTACTATAACCTTTGACTCCCTTGTTAATCAGGAATCTTTCTAACTCAGCCTTAAAAATATTCAATGACCCTGCCTCCACCGCTCTCTGGGGAAGGGAGTTCCACAGACTCACGACCCTCAGAGAAAAAATTTCTCCTCATCTCCGTCTTAAATGGGAGACCCCTTATTATAAGTGGGTAAAAGTGTTGTCCCAGTGTCAAAACACAATGTCTGTAAGAAACATCTACAGAAAGGGGAAGAAAGGGCAGGTGGGAGAGAGGGGGTGGGGGGGGGGGGGGGGGGGGGAAGAAAAAAAACTGGGATCAAAACTGAGCAGGCGGGTCAGAATGGCATTGGCAACAGACACGGGCAAATGTAAAACCCAGAACATCTGTCCTCCCAACTGCAGGAGGAAGCAGACACATCGGTTATCGGCAGGTGATCATTCACCCATTACAGCAACTCCCTGACCTCAAACGACAGGTCACAAACTAGCGAGGAAAACCCGAACGATGGTCGCCACTAACTTAAAAGGACTATCGCTCCCTGTAGAACTCTTAAACTCGGTGTTTTACCTGAAGGGCCAAGAGCTGACCCATCTCCTCGGGGAGCGAGGTGAGGCGGTTGCCATGGAGATCCAGAATCTGAGAGAGAGAGAGAAACAGATAGTAACAATCTCCACAAAAACACCGCCCAATTGACCTCAATACCGAACATTACTTACACACTTACTTACACACACATGGAATATTGACCGCTGGCACTCTCAGCGAATTACTCCACCCACTAAAGCTGGACAAAGAATGACAATTGGTGACAGGCTATAAAAAAAATTATGCTGGCTTGCAAATAATTTTTTTTTAATATACTCGTTCTGGGGATGTAGGCGTCGCTGGCAAGGCCGGCATTTATTGCCCATCCCTAGTTGCCGAGAAGGTGGTGGTGAACCGCTGCAGTCCGTGTGGTGAAGGTTCTCCCACGGTGCGGTTAGGTCGGGAGTTTCAGGATTTTGACCCAGCGACGATGAAGGAACGGCGATATATTTCCAAGTCAAGATGGTGTGTGACTTGGAGGGGTACAGGGAGGTGTTCCCATACACCTACTGCTATTGCTTTTCTTGGTGGTGGAGGTTGCAGGGGAGGAAGGTGTGAAGTAAAGATAAATATTCCGGGCGAATACAGAGAATATTGCAGCGTGACCCACCACAGAATGACCCACCTGTGAATCAGTCACTTATAGTTTACACAGTCAATAGAATAGATTCAATATTCCATAACATCCAGTTTTACAGGGAAATTAGAGCAGCACACAGATTTTCTGCACAGTAATGATGATTAATGCTCATCACGTAGCCAGCCCCACGAACAGTTACTCCTTTAGGAGCCACACAGCCTGTGGACCACCTACCATCAGGGCCCGAGGCACTAGGCAGGAAATTTTATCCAGCGAGGGAGAGAACAGGGGAGCGAGGGAGAGAACAGGGGAGCGAGGGAGAGAACAGGGGAGCGAGGGAGAGAACAGGGGAGCGAGGGAGAGAACAGGGGAGCGAGGGAGAGAACAGGGGAGCGAGGGAGAGAACAGGGGAGCGAGGGAGAGAACAGGGGAGCGAGGGAAGCAAACAGTGTGCAGAGCAGGGAGCGTGAAAGCAGGAAGCGGTATATAGTGAGGAGGGAGAGAGCAGGTGTGGAGGAAGAAGGAGATGGTGCACATGAAATGAGCATTGTACATACCCAATTGAAAGGAGAATCAGAAAGATTCAGATCTCCGTGAGATCTGTAGCCCGACACAAGTACATTAGGTGTAACATAAACCAGGAGTAACCTTACTCTAACACATGACCCTGCACTCACCTTCAGCATCGATAGATCCTGGATGTTACACGACTTGGGCAGTAGTGTTGACAAGTGATTAGTGTGAACAATTAAGACCTGGAAAACAAACAGAGCAATGAAGCTCTTTCAGACACAGTGCAGCCTCGTACCAACACTCGATTGCCAGTCACACTGCTGACCAGACACAAATGAGAGGCAGAAGTGTCCTGAGGAGATAAAATTGAATTAAAGGTACTGAAAAAAAAATCAACAGCTCACACAGGATTCGCAGGCTCCTCTGAAGGAATCTGAACCAAACACCTGTGACCCACAGCACCAAGACTGCTTAGAATTTGTCACTAAATGGCAACCCAATTTGGAGACGTTGATATGGGAAATGGAAATCTCACACAGCAGGGGACTGAAGCACATCATCAGGACTTTAGTCTGTACCTAATCCATGCTGCCCCTGCCCTGGGAGTGTTTGATGGGACAGTGTAGAGGGAGCTTTACCCTGTATCTAACCCATGCTGTACCTGCCCTGGGATTGTAGAGGGAGCTCCACAGGGCAATTAAGCTCATGACTGTAACAAGGAACTTTACACTATGACTTCAATGAATGAAAACATCAATTTGATGCACGAGAGGTACAGTACACGGGGGAAAATCTGCTCAGCCAGGCCACACTGCCATCGCTTGGCCGGGGGGGGGGGGGGGGGGGGGAACAGCGGGGACCTGATGTGGGGCGAGTGCGAAGTGGGAGCAGGGCTGAATGGCATGGCCCATAAACAAACAATCAGAATAATTCACGACAGAGCAAGGCCGCTGTGGCCTTCTCAATGACACGAGAAGGGCGAGGTTACCATGGACACAGGAACTGAGTAACTCCTCAACCCCTTTCCACAGCATGCAGACCCCTTCAGTTACAGAGCCAGAATCTAGTTACATTTCACGGTTAATCAGACATTATGGGTATTAATGTATTAGATGCCAGGTGAGCGCATTAGGGTTTGAAGGATGTTGGGTCAATGCTGTACTTGATGCGACCCGTCTCCATTTTTTTTATTTGTACAGCGGCTCTCTCATCTCCTCTGAATGGATCAGTGGGTAAATGCACCCTGCGGTGTGGTCCTGAGCCACGGGCACCAGTGGGGTGGGGGGCCCAGTCTGTGCTGGGCCAGCGGGGGAGGCCCCAGCATCCTGGGGCTAAAATAATAAATCACCCCCCTCCCCCCTCAATCCCGACTGTAGTGCAGGACATCGGGTGAGGGCAGGATCGGGCCCGGCCGTGGTGCCAAAGAACGGGCCCTTGGGCAAGGTCGCAGAGGAACCATGCGGAGGCAGGAATCAGCACCTTCACTGCAGGCGTGCGGAGTCTGACGTGAATTTACAGTGCTGCACGGAGAGCTCAGGAGCCAACTCTGCATGTTGTTTATTCAGGTTTTTTTTAAAAATATAAATATATACATTTTTTGGCACAATCAGTTGTTGGATAAGAGAGAGGGAAACACACACACGATACACACAGAAATTGGCAGAGAGGACAGAGAAAGGGGCGGGCACACGCAGACAGCTCCTACCTTCTTCTGTAAGACTCTGCACATGGAAAAGACACTGGCTGGAATCTGGTAACACAAGGTTGAAAAATGAATACAGCTGCAGAATCCTGTCCAAACGACTTTACAGAATCCATCATTCACTCAGCAAGTCCTGTAATTCTTGGCACATTGCACCGCACTAGCTTAGGAACTGGGCCCCGAGTCCCAGTGCAAAAAATAACCAGCGGTGGTGAGGACACTCCTTAACGGGCCCTGGGGAAGGGAGAGAGGGAAGAGGGGAAAGAAAATCAGCCCTGATTCCCACTCCTGATCACTACCCAGCTACTCCAGCTGGAAGGCATGTTTTGATCATGGGTGAGGTTAGGATCAGGCTTGACTGATGCCCCAACAGTTTAACAGTGCAACAAAACTCTTTATACCCACATATGAAGAAAGGCCTCTTGGACGGACAGTGCCCGTCCTTTGAACTGTCTCCCGACATGGGGCAGTCCTCAGGAGAGGAGGGGTAAGGGGAGAAGACGAGACTTGGGTTCTACAGACCTCTGCTACTTCTATCAGGTGCACCTTTTACTCCCTTCCATCCCTAGCCCTTCACATTATATTGCACTCTAAGCCTCCACTCATTCCAATGTCTTTGTACGACTCAGTGACTAGTGCACCTCAGCATCGCTGGAGCCAGGCTAACAAGGGCAAAAATGTTCTGAAGAAGGCCTATCCCAGAAGGTGATCCAGGTGTCAGCTGTGGCTCAGTTGATAGCATTCTCGCCTTGGAGTCAGAAGGTTGTGGGTTCAAGTCCCACTTGAGACTTGGCCACAAAAACTAGGCTGACGCTCCATTGCAGTACTGAGGGAGCGTTGCACTGTCGGAGGTGCCGTCTTTTGGATGAGACATTAAACCGAGGTCCCGTCTGCCCTCTCAGGTGGGTGTAAAAGATCCCACGGCACTATTTCGAAGAAGAGCAGGGGAGTTTTCCCCGCTGTCCTGGCCAATATTTATCCCTCAACTATCGTCAGTAAAAAAAATTATCTGGTCATTATCACATTGCTGTTTGTGGGAGCTTGCTTTGCACAAATTGGCTGCTGCATTTCCCTACATTATAACAGTGACAACAATTGGCTGTAAAGCTCTTTGAGACGTGCCGAGGTCGAAAGACACTATATAAATGCCAATACTTTCCTTAAAGAATTTAGTAGACACAGTGTACCTGCATCTCCTTAGCACAGCCCCATCAACAGGACGGGCTGTCTCACTGACAAATGGAACAGGTGATCATAGCAATCACCATGGGCCTCTCTGACCATAGGGGCCCACCACAGTCACAGCTTACCTCAGACAGCTCGCACCTCGATATGTCCAGGATGTCATCAGCACCGGCTTCGCGAGCCTGTCCATAAGGGAAAAGGGAACGATATATTTTTAGATGTTAAAAGAAACTTGGGGCAAAAATAAAGTGAGAACCTATTCAAAATTTGCTCAACTTGCAGTTATATTTTCAAACACAAAGATACATAGAGCTAGAGGGAAAGACCTTCCCCACCCCCTCCCCAACACAAACACACTAATCAGTTGTAGCAGCGATACAGGTTTCACACACCCTTAGTTAACAGTAAGCTCTGTTGGAAAACCTCTTGTGGGATGAAATTGTGCTGTGTGATAGTAACTTAATGAGCAGTCCTCTATCCGCTGTCTGAATGAAGTATTCATCTATTTATTGTTGGAGGGTTGACACTTTCATTAAAGGTCAGAAAACAGGGAGAGAGAGAGAGAGAGAGAGACAGACAGAGAGAGAGAGAGAACACGTGCACTTAGTGACCAACCTAATTGATGCATTGAAGGGGAAGCTGGAGGGAGAAAAGAATAGAAGGATATGATAATGAGGTTAGATGAAGTAAGGAGGGAGGAGGCTCGTGAGGAGCATAAACAACGGCACAGACCAGTTGGGCCGGACGGCCTGTTTCTGTGCTGTCAATACTATGTAACCCACAGCAGCCACCATTGCTCTGGCTAGCTGGTGTATATAAATACAGAATACAGTACAGTACTGTTACAGCTGTGATTTAAATCTGCACCAGTTACAGGGTGAAGACTCCAAACTCCTCCCACCCCCCTGCCCTGCCCCTCCCCACAGCTGTCTTGTTCAGTGACTTAGGCCTTTGCAACGTCACTCAAAGAAGAGCACTCAGGCTACACACAATCTGCAGGCACTTAACAACCTGCATCACGAGGAGATAGAGGGACAACTCCTTACGAGCTTCAGACCCCAGCTATGCCAGGGGATGGAATGCAAAACACTCAATTAGAGAGTCGGTGGAGATGGGGGGGGGGGAAGGGTCAACCGCCCATCTACTCTGCTGGTAGGAGAGGGGGTGGAGATCTAATGTGGGGCAAATTAAATAAACTTTATTTATCAGAGAAGAGGGTTACCATTCACACATCTGATTTGATCATATGCAAATTTACACTCGAAGCCCTTAATCTCAATTGTCCCCAATGTTCTGCTGGCCAGCCTCCCCCTTCCACCATCTATAAAATACAAGTCACCCACAGTCTGTGACCCATGTTCTTGCCCACACTAACAGCCCCATCACCTCGTGTTTAGTCAAGCTCCACTAGGTTCCCATGTCTCAGAGAATTATCGTTCTCACCTTTCCTGACCTCCGTGATTTTGACCCTGCATGCACCCTTCACTCCTCAAAAACGTGTGTTCTCATCCCTAGGGATGCCCCTTCAGCCACTACACCTCCGCCCTCTAGATCTTCCTCAGCACCTCCACCATGTCACCTCCCAATCTTCAAAAATTTCCTTAAGACCCCCTTGTGACCCTCTTCCCTTCCTCCCTCCTGCCTATCATCCTCTCTTGGTGACATCTCTCTGCGCACGATGGGTGATACAGAAACGTAACTGAGTCAAGCTAATTCTTCACTTGAAATCACAGCTCTCAAAACGGATTATAAATGTTGGACAACTGAAGTGAGCAGAGCACAAGCCAACAGGGGAGTCAACGAACTCTCCTCACTGAACGAGAGAGACAGGCACAGAGAAAGAGAGAGAGAGAGAGGGAGAGAGCGAGTTGTCACTTTACTCCAGAATGAGATGTTTCAGCCCAGAGGCGTTCTCAGCTGGACAGTGAAGATCTGCTCCACACTCAACGGCTGTCGCTCCTGTGAGCAAAATGAGTTCACGGTATTTGGTCATCAATGGTCACTCCTCCCCTTTTAAACATAAACCTGCTTTAAAGGGGAAATTCTTCAATGAAGAAGCTGCTCATCGACTATTGGCATCAGGTGCAAGAGATGAGATTGAAATCATAAAAGCAGAAACTGCTGGGCAGGCTCAGGTGAGGCAGCCTCTTTGTATTGGAAAAAAAATAAACTCCTGACTGGTGTCCGCGGGGAATTAAACCATCGGATTGTTAAATGTTTACAAACCGTACAAGACATTGGGGGGAGGGAGGAATAGTCAGAGCCCCGATCCTCCCTCCCTCCCACCCAGCGCCCCCGTCCCGGCCCCTCTCCCCCGGCCCGGCCCCCCCGCTCTCCCCCGGCCCGGCCCCCCCGCTCTCCCCCGGCCCGGCCCCCCCGCTCTCCCCCGGCCCGGCCCCCCCGCTCTCCCCCGGCCCGGCCCCCCCGCTCTCCCCCGGCCCGGCCCCCCCGCTCTCCCCCGGCCCGGCCCCCCCGCTCTCTCTCCTCTCCCCCGGCCCCTCTCTCTCTCCCTCTCTGCTCTCCCCCGGCCCGGTCCCTCTCCTCTTCCCCCCCCCCCCCCGGCCCGGTCCCTCTCCTCTTCCCCCCCCCCCCGGCCCCCCTCTCTCCCCGGCCCCCCCGCTCTCCCCCGGCCCGGTCCCTCTCCTCCCCCCCCCCCCCCACCCCGGCCCGGTCCCTCTCCTCCCCCCCCCCCCCCCACCCCGGCCCGGTCCCTCTCCTCCCCCCCCCCCACCCCGGCCCGGTCCCTCTCCTCCCCCCCCCCCCCCACCCCGGCCCGGTCCCTCTCCTCCCCCCCCCCCCCCCACCCCGGCCCGGTCCCTCTCCTCCCCCCCCCCCCCCCACCCCGGCCCGGTCCCTCTCCTCCCCCCCCCCCCCCCACCCCGGCCCGGTCCCTCTCCTCCCCCCCCCCCCCCCCACCCCGGCCCGGTCCCTCTCCTCCCCCCCCCCCCCCCCACCCCGGCCCGGTCCCTCTCCTCCCCCCCCCCCCCCCCACCCCGGCCCGGTCCCTCTCCTCCCCCCCCCCCCCCCCACCCCGGCCCGGTCCCTCTCCTCCCCCCCCCCCCCCCACCCCGGCCCGGTCCCTCTCCTCCCCCCCCCCCCCCCCACCCCGGCCCGGTCCCTCTCCTCTCCTCTCCCCCCACCCCGGCCCCCTCTCCTCCTCCCCCCCCACCCCGGCCCGGCCCCCTCTCCTCTCCCCCCACCCCGGCCCCCTCTCCTCTCCCCCCACCCCGGCCCCCTCTCCTCTCCCCCCACCCCGGCCCGGCCCCCTCTCCTCTCCCCCCACCCCGGCCCCCTCTCCTCTCCCCCCACCCCGGCCCGGCCCCCTCTCCTCTCCCCCCACCCCGGCCCGGCCCCCTCTCCTCTCCTCTCCCCCCACCCCGGCCCGGCCCCCTCTCCTCTCCTCTCCCCCCACCCCGGCCCGGCCCCCTCTCCTCTCCTCTCCCCCCACCCCGGCCCCCTCTCCTCTCCTCTCCCCCCACCCCGGCCCGGCCCCCTCTCCTCTCCTCTCCCCCCACCCCGGCCCGGCCCCCTCTCCTCTCCTCTCCCCCCACCCCGGCCCGGCCCCCTCTCCTCTCCTCTCCCCCCACCCCGGCCCGGCCCCCTCTCCTCTCCTCTCCCCCCACCCCGGCCCGGCCCCCTCTCCTCTCCTCTCCCCCCACCCCGGCCCGGCCCCCTCTCCTCTCCCCCCACCCCCCCTCTCTCCCCCCACCCCGGCCCGGCCCCCTCTCCCCCCACCCCCCCTCTCTCCCCCCACCCCGGCCCCCTCTCCCCCCACCCCCCCTCTCTCCCCCCACCCCGGCCCGGCCCCCTCTCCCCCCACCCCCCCTCTCTCCCCCCACCCCGGCCCGGCCCCCTCTCCCCCCACCCCCCCTCTCTCCCCCCACCCCGGCCCGGCCCCCCCTCTCTCCCCCCACCCCGGCCCGGCCCCCCCTCTCTCCCCCCACCCCGGCCCGGCCCCCCCTCTCTCCCCCCTCCCCCTCCTCTCTCCCGGCCCGGCCCCCCCTCTCTCCCCCCTCCCCCTCCTCTCTCCCCCCTCCCCCTCCTCTCCCCCCTCCCCCTCCTCTCTCCCCCCTCCCCCTCCCCCCTCCTCCCCCTCCCCCTCCCCCCTCCTCCTCCCCCCTCCTCCTCCTCCTCCTCTCCCCCCTCTCCCCCCTCGGCCCGGTCCCCCTCCTCTCCCCCCCCCCGCCCGGCCCGGCCCGGCCCCCCCTCTCTCACCAGGCACATCTGATATTCCAGCCGTTTCCGCGCCTCTTCATTTTGCTTCTTTTTCCGAGAGAAAAGCATCATTTCGGGCCGAGGCTCCGCCTGTCCCCGCGGGGAGCGGCCCGGACAGCGGGGAGGAGGAAGAGGGACAAGCGGCCGCCAGCACGTCCCTCTGCGGGATCCGCTCGCTCGGCACCGCCTCGGCCTCCCACCGATCCTCAGACGATTCTTAACCCAAGGCAGCGACTGACTCAGTTCCGCCTCCCGTCACTCCTCCAGCGCCAACAAGCGCCCAAAGAAAAGCAAGAGGTGTCACTTCAACCAACAAGTAGCGAGAGTGAAACAAGAGGTGTCCGCTACGCTGACCTCCCAACGCTGAAACCCCCCCAAATGCTGACAGGAGAATAAATACCACAGTAATCCAGTAGATAAGTTTGTTATATATCCTACGCTTTACTATTTGGTTAATTTTTTTCAAGATTTCCAGTAATTTGCCGTCCGTGTCGTTATGACTTGCTCTGATTCTCGGACTGTGATCTTGTTTTTGCCTCACACAATATGGCGCCGCGTTGGTGCCATTCGGAAACCTCGCGATACTCGGCCTGGGTATATAAGGCGGGAGCGCGATAAGGTCTCCCTTCTCGCTGCTCCTGTCGGTGACGGTGCAACTAAACTTCGGTCGTCCCGAATCCGGGTTCATCCGACACCGATACCGCGCGTCAGAGCAGTAAACGCCGTCAGCCGCCGCCGGGATGCCTCCTAAATTCGATCCCAACGAAATTAAAGTCGGTGAGTGTGGCGGGGAGCTGGCGGCTGGGCCTTGGTGGGGGAAGCATCAGGGCTCAGGGCTGGGGCCTGACTCCTGCGCGGGGCCGCGTGTTTTACAGACATGTGTCCGGTCTCTGTGTGCGGATCCATGGCTGTGGGGGGTGGGTGGTAATCTCCGCCACGGGATTCCCGCGACTCTCCTCACCCCCCCCCCCCCCCCGGTGGTAGGCTCGCTGCTCCTGGTCACTGATAGGCCCAGCCCTGTCCCCAGTGAGGGTTTGCAGTACTCCACTGGCACTGTTTCTCCGTCATTAAACCTTCAACTCGATATCCAGACTGCACCTCAACAGGGTTAAAGTGAAACGACCCGAGGACCTGAATATGCCGGACTGCGAGCAGCCAGCCAGGCTGTTCCAGTACAGTGATTCCTTTTATTATAATAATGACTGTAACTGTAGTAAGTGTGCTGCCATTACTGCTGTTTGTAGCAGTCACGGCACTTCAAAAGTAATTAATTGCACGTGAAGTATTTTGGGATGTGGAGAGGTGTGTAACTCTGCAAGTATGTCTTCCCATGACATTAATGCGTTGATTTGGTAATAATGGTCCTCGCTGTTCTGTTGTATTGAAGGGCAGTTGCAGACTGTTGGACCAAAAAAAAGTTGATGTATAAAGCTTCAATTTTTAGTGTGAGTCTTTGGGTTTATAATTGGAGGTATACGTACTTCTGTCAAGGAAAGTGGCCAGAGCAACAATGCTGTAGGAACACCATCGCTTCCAGGTTCTCCTTCAAGTGACACAGTATCCTGACTTGGACATGCATCACTGGAAATCCTGGAATCTGCCACCCCTCTCACACCATTGTGGGCACACTATCAACAGAAGGACCGCCATGGTTCAAGAAGTCCCACCATTCTCAGGACTAGAGATGGGCAATAAATGCCAGCCTTGCTAATGTCTCTTTGAGAACAAAAAGATAATTTAGATTTTAGTTGACGTTTATAAACAACAGCTTGGAGCAGTTTAATGTAAATGAGCCTGTTCCCAATGGCTGCTTCTAGTGCCTGAAGTATTGGATTGCCAGGATTTTCTGCAATTTATGAATGCCATAACTGGCATTTGTGAATGTTCTGGTGTTGGGGGTCCTTGTGGTCACCTCACGAATTAATGTGGCTGTCAATTATCTGAAAGGCAATGTTGACTTAGGAACATGGGAACTTGGAGTAGAATTTTGGTGTAGATTTATTAAAATTAGAATTTTAATGAATCTGGTTGGTAAGTGTGAACTTTCTCACCAAAGAATAACACGTGTGCTCTTGTGTAATGTATCCAAGTTTGCCGACGATACAAAGCTAGGTGGGAAAGTAAGCAGTGAGGAGGACACAGTCTGCAAAGGGATATGACTGGTTAAGTGAGTGGGCAAGAAGGTGGCAGATCGTGTATAATGGAGGGAAATATGAGTTTATTCACTTTGGTAGGAAGAATAGAAAAACAGGATATTTTTTAAATGGTGAGAAACTATTAAATGTTGTGTTCAAAGAGACTTGGGTGTCCTCGTACAAGAAACACAGTTAGCATGCAGGTACAGCAGACAATTAGGAAAGCAAATGGCATGTTGGCCTTTATTGCAAAGGGGTTGGAGTACAAAGAGTAAGGATGTCTTACTATAGTTGTACAGTGCATTGGTGAGACCTCACCTGGAGTATTGCATACAGTTTTGGTCTCCTTATCTAAGGAAGGATACACTTGCCTTAGAGGCGGTGCAACAGAGGTTCACTAGATTAATTCCTGGGATGAGAGTGTTGTCCTTTGAGGAGATTGGGCCTATACTCGCTGGAGTTTAGAAGAATGAGGTGATCTCATTGAAACATATAAGATTCTGAGGGGGCTTGACAGGGTAGGTGCTAAGAGGTTGTATCTCCTGGCTGGAGAGTCTAGAACTAGAGGGCATGGTCTCAGGAAAAGGGGTTGGCCATTTAAGACTGAGATGAGGAGGAATTTCTTCACACAGAGGGTTGTGAATCTTTGGAATTCTGTACCTCCAGCGGGCTGTGGATGCTGAGTTGTTGAGTATATTCAATGATTGGGTGGGTCCATCCAAGCCATCAATCAAGCGCTATGGGGTGTGGGTGGGAAAGCGGAGTTGAGGCTGATGATCCGGTGATATGGCCTACTCCTGCTCCTATGTCTTATGTTCTTTCTATGTGAAGTAGTAGCTGAATTCATTATTTAAAATAAGCTGCCTGTCAGTGGGTAGCGATTAGCCCACTAGTTTATGCCTCAGTGGAAACATTAGTCTGTGTATCAGAATGTGGAGGGGGCGGGGGAACCCTGTTGGGGCAAAATAGGAGTGTTGCCGGTAGACAGTTTTCTTAAATTACTAAATGTAAACTTTCCCGTCAAGAGTTTAAAGGGTGTTTAGTTAGAGAAAGCCGTTGTTTGCAAAAGCTGGTTTTGTAAAATGCTGACGCCCTCCCCTCAAAGGCATAAAACAAAATAGGGATTAATGAGTCTGCCAATGTGGGGGAAATTCAGATGAATCAGCAGACCCTGGGTTTAGTGTTTGTAAACCATGCCTGGTGACTGTCTTTTGTGTCTCCATAGTGTTCCTCAGATGCACTGGAGGTGAAGTTGGTGCGACCTCTGCACTGGCTCCCAAGATTGGCCCACTGGGTCTGGTGAGTCTCTGCCGCCCCCCCCCCCCCCCATTACACCCATTTCAGATTACTCCTAGCAGTACTTTTTCTTCTTAACTTTTCCTCCTTTTCTCTGTTTAGTCTCCCAAGAAGGTGGGTGATGACATCGCCAAGGCTACAGGTGATTGGAAAGGCCTGCGTATCACAATCAAGCTGACTATTCAGAACCGACAGGCGCAGGTATGTGTTGGGGGGGGCGCTGCTTGCATCTACACTGACTTTTTTCCAGCTGTGGTAAAAGGGCTAAATTTTTGATCCATCATGTACACCTATAGCCTACTTGAAAAGCATTACAGTAGTATATCTGGGGATCACAGGCATTAGAGAGATGTACAGCAGGACAGTGTTGTGCTGTGGCTACCAATGCAATGTTTCCTAAGTTGACATACCCAACCCTGACAGTTTAAGTTTGCAGGTTAAGATTATCTCTAGGTGTCCGCTGCTATTAAGCCAGCCTGAGGGGTATTGAGTGACAGCTGCACAGAGGCTGTGTGTATAAAACTATGGGTGCTCCCTTTCCAAACCAAAGGCGCTCCTTTTCCAAACCACATGCATATTGGCATAGGGACAGGCAGATTAGATGGTTAAGTGCATGGCTGAAAGTGGTGTGGGAAGCAGGGGTTTTGATTCATGGGGCATTGGCACCAGTACTGGGGAAAGAGGGAGCTGTTCTGTTGGGATGGGCTCCACTTAAACTGGGCTGGGACCAGTGTCGCGGCGAATCGATTAACTAGGACGGTAGATAGGACTTTAAACTAATAAGGTTGGGGGGAGACAGTTCAGGTGAAGGTAAATTTATAAGTCTAAAGAGTAAAGTCAAGGCTGTAGAACGCAGTGTGTGTCAGGAAGGGACAGAGAGCTTAACAAAGGGCATTAGTGACATGGGTCACAAGGGAAAATGGTAAAAAGTTAAAATTAAAGGCACTATATCTGAATGCATGAAGCATTTGTAACAAGATAGATGAGTTAATGGCACAAATAGAGATAAATGGATTTGATGTAGTAGCCATTAATGAGATGTGGTTGCAGGGTGACCAAATTTGGGAACTAAATATTCCAGGGTAGTTGGCTTTTAGAAAAGATAGACAAAATGTAATTGGGGGGGGGTAGCTGAGATAAAGGTAGCAGTGAGAAAAGAACTTAGTTCAGAGAATCAGTATGGGTGGAGCTAAATAACAAGGGACAGAAAACACTGGTGGGAGTAGTTCATAAACCACCTAATAGCAGTTAGTGTTGGACAGAGTGTAAATCAGGAAATTAGAGGAGCATGTAACAAGGGTAATGCAATAATTATGGGGGACTTTAATCTTCATCTAGACTGGGCAAACCAAATTGGCAAAAGTAGTTTGGAGGATGACTTCATGGAATGCATTCGAGACCGTTTTCTAGCACATTATGTCGAGGAGCCAACCAGGGATCCGGCTATTTTAGCTCCAGTATTGTGTAAGAGACAGGGTTAATTATTAATCTTTTATAATAAAGAATCCTCTGGAAGAGTGATCATAATATGATAGAATTTCATATTGAGTTTGAGAGTGATGTAGTTAAGTCCGAAATTGGGGTCTTAAATTTAAACAAACTCAATTACGTAGGTATGAATGGTGCGTTGTCTAAGATAGATTAGGAAATTAGATTAAAAGATATGATGGTAGATAAGCAATGGCAAACATTTAAAGAAATAATTCACAATTCTCAATGAATATACATTCCCTTGAGGAATATAAAAACTCCACAGGAAGTGATCCAACTGTGGCTAACTAGAGAAGTTAAGTATTAGATTAAAAGAAAAGGCTTAGAATGTTGCCAAGAAGAGTAGTAAACTTGAGGATTGGGAGGGTTTTAGAAATCAGCAAAGGGTGACCAAGAAATTGATAGAGGGAGAAAATAGAATGAGATGAAACTAGCAAGTAATAAAACAGATTGTAAGAGCTTCTGCAAGTATGTAAAATGGAAGAGAGTAACAAAAGTAAACGTGGGTCCCTTTTAGAAGTAGAGACAGGAGAAATTATAATGGGGAATAAGGGAAAGGCAGAGACGTTAAACAAATATATATTGTATCTGTCTTCGCAGCAGAAGATACAGAAAACATAACAGAAATAGTGGGGAACCAAGGGTCTAATGAGAGTGAGGAAATTAAAGTAATTAATATCAGTAAAGAAAAAGTACTGGAGAAACCAATGGGACTAAAAGCCACAAATCCCTATGACATGGTTTACATCCTAGGGTTTTAAGAGGTGGCTGCAGAGATAGTGGATACATTGATTTTGATCTTCCAGAATTCCCTAGATTCTAGTACAGTCCTATAGATTGGAAGGCAGCAAATGTAACCCCACTATTCAAGAAAAGAGAGGAAAAAAACAGGGAACTATAGGCCAGTTAGCCTGACATCAGTAGTAGGGAAAATGCTGGAATCTATTATTAAGGATGTTGTAACAGGGCACTTAGAAAATCATATGATTAGGTCGAGTCAAGGCAGTTTTATGAAAGGGAAATTGTATTTAACAAATTTATTAAGAGTTTTTTGAGGATGTAATAAGCAGGATAGATAAAGGTGAACCAGTAGATATATTTTCAAAAGGTAATCGATAAGGTTCTTCAAGAGTTTGTTACACAAAATTAGGGCTCGTGGTATATAGCATGGATTGAGGATTGGTTAACGGACAGGAAACAGCATAGGAATAAACAGGTTGGTTTTGGGTTAGCAGATTGTAACTAGTGGGGTGCCACAAGGATCAGTGCTCGGGCCTCAGCTATTTACAGTACATCAGTGACTTAGATGAAGGGACTGTGTATAATGTATCCAAGTTTTCTGATGATACAAAGCAGTGAGGAGGACGCAAAGAAGCTGCAAAGGGATATAGGCAGGTTAAGTGAGTGGGCAAGAAGGTGGCAGATGGAGTATAATGTGGGGAAATGTGAAATTACCCACTTTGGTAGGAAGAATAGAAACACTGAATTTTTTTTGAGAAGTTGGTTGTCAGGGATTTGGGTGTACATGAATCACAGAAAGTTAACATGCAGGTACAACAAGCAATTATTCAATTCATTAGCAATTAGGAAGGCAAATGGTATGTTATACTTCAATCCCGTTGCAATAAAGGCTAAGAGTACGGAGGTCTTGCTGCAATTATATACGGCTCTGGTGAGACCACCTGGAGTACGTTTTATTCTCCTTACCTAAGGAAGGATATACTTGCCTTTAGAAAGGGTGCAACAAAAGTTCACTAGATTGATTCCTGGGATGAGCGGGTTGTCCTATGCGGAGAGATTGAGTAGAATGGGCCTGTATTCTCTGGGGTTTAGAAGAATGAGAAGTGATCTTATTGAAACATAAGATTCTGGTCAGCCATTTAGGACTGAGATGAGGAAAAATTTCTTCACTCAGGGTTATGAATCTTTGGAATTCTCTATTCGAGGGCTGTGGATGCTCAGTCATTGAGTACATTCAAGACAGATCGACGGATATTTGGACATCAAGATATAAGGGGATAGGGTGGGAAAGTGGAGTTGAGGTTGAAGATCAGCCATGATCTTACTGAATGGCGGAGCAGGCTCAAGGGACCGTATGGCCTACAGCTCCTATTACGTTACGTCTGTCTTTGAGCATCCAGTGGCTTTTTAAACCACTGGAGCCAAACTGTAGCTGGGCCGCCTCTGGTACCTCATCCGAGTGGTCAGTTGTGTGAGATCCCAGTGGATGTTGGCAGGCTCATTGTTCGTTGAAGACATTAAACCCCATTCTGTTGTGTTCAAGACTTGCATGAATATCCTTTTTCACCAGGAGATGCTGGTTTATGATGAGAACAGGAGCCCTGGCTGTTGCTTCCACTGTGCTCCAGGCCAGTAGCCATGTCCAAAAGTTGACTTCACTGATTCAGGAAGAAAAGTGTCCAGAAAATGTTAACTAGTTCATTGAATCTGGACTTAACTCCTGTCTTAGAACTGCACATTGTTGGCTGCAGGTTACAGGTGAAATAGAGATGCCAAAGTCCCATTGGAGCATAGTGTGGTGCATTTTGAATTGTGTGTGTAACTGCATTGGTCAGTGGGGCTGTGGTTCGTGCCCTGTTGTTCACGTAGCCTTGTAAGTGATTTGCACACAGGCTACTGGGGACAGGCCGTCCTATGCAAGTGATCAGGGAAAATTCCTTGTAGAATGTTCCTCTGGGAAAGGTGGATGAGATTAATTGTGAGTTGAGTTTTGTTCACTGCTGTATCTTCTACTGACTGCTGTATTTCATTCATAGATTGAGGTTGTCCCATCAGCTTCTGCCCTCATCATCAAAGCCCTGAAGGAACCGCCCCGTGACAGGAAGAAGCAAAAGAACAGTAAGTAGTGATGTAGGGTGGGCAGAGGTTCGACGCTGTTCAATTTGCCTCTTCCATGCAACATTAACTACCTGTGGTAAAAGCTGAGTGAAGATCTATTTGGTTGCAGTTAAACTTATACACTGTTGTACTGTGGGTGTTGTTTGACTGTGATTCAGAAATATCTGGTTGTGTAGATTTGCTTTCTCTTCCCCCCCCCCCCCCCCCAATTCCTCGAAGATGCTGACTGCCCAGTGCAGTGGTCCTCCAGTACCTTGCCCAGTGTTCCAGGTGATGTGTTGGTGGGCTATATAACTGGGAGACATCACAGCCAGGCATGAACACACCTTCACAGGACTTGCATAAACATTTGATGGTTAGCAGTGAAGTGGTAACTCTTGACCTTTTATTCGCACTCTCCCCGTGTGTGCTGATGAAATCAGAAGCCAGGATCTAGGCTGTCGTTCACTGGGCATTGAGTTTACCCACTGGTGGTGCAGCTGGCCTGTTGTATGGGGGTGTGTATTAACTGCCAGTATTGATTCTGTGTTTCTTTCTAGTTAAACACACTGGCAGCATCACCTTTGATGAGGTGCTTAGTGTCGCCCGACAGATGAGGCATCGTTCTTTGGCCAGGGAACTTTCAGGTAGGTGCTGACTGATGTAATGGGCCTTGGTGTCTGTCGTGCATTCATGCTAGATTGGTGGAATAGGGATAAGACTGATCTTGTTTATAACCACCACAGGGACTGTGAAGGAAATCCTGGGAACTGCTCAGTCCATCGGCTGCAATATTGATGGCAAACACCCTCATAGTGTGATTGAGGACATCAACCAGGGCAAGATCGAGTGTCCTGCTGTAAGTTTGGTTTTTTGGATTACCTTGTACTGCATTGATTTTTGACTCGTGCTTTGCCAAGTCGACTTACACAGTCTATTCTTTCCTTCCAACAGGAATGAAGTGGAGGTACCATAGAACTAAGTTTCCAATAAAAAGTCTTTAAAAACAATTGAACCTGTTTGTGTGCTGGTTTGTTTTCTTTG